>NC_141540.1:98832500-99002500 GCF_021556685.1 Rattus norvegicus
CTACAGTTGAGTCCTCCCATGGCTGGCTTCACTGGGTCAGCTTATGGGGAACTCTTCAATCAGAATCCCCTTCTTACTTCTTACCACCAGGGTTGTGCCACCCCCACCCCCACCCCCACCCCCACCCAGCTTCTTTCTGCCCACCAGTTGTGAAGCAACGTGGGTGGGATAATTGAACATTTGCTACCATTAATATTTGTACTGTTTAACAACTAAATGCATGTCTGCCTGAGGGATTGCGGTTAGGAGATAGACAGACAGACAGATGATGGATGGATAGATAGATAGATAGATAGATAGATAGATAGATAGATAGATAGATAGATAGATATTCAACATTAATCTCCAGAAGGGAAAACTAATTGAACAAGGGGTGCATGCTGCCATAACCCTGATATGGCTTTAAAATAGGACACATCCTGAAAGATGGGAAAGCAGACAACGGCTTAGCTGTTCGGTTGTGATTTTCTTTTTCTGTTAATAAATTGACTAAATGCACTGTGCTCTTGGCATGTCACAGGACAGGGTTACTGAATATATTGTGCTGACAATGCCAACTCTCTTGCCCATGGCAATATCACTAATTAATCACATTATTCTTTGCTCCCTGAGTCCGAGCTTTGGCTTGGAAACCATCCCATTAGGATGCCCCAGGCAACCAATATCAATCTAATATTTGGGATCTTAAGAGAAAACTATGCGTCCTCAGTGATGACAGTCACAGCTCCCGGCTGCAGGACACTATGTGGCTGCAATAGGGTAAAGCTTCGTTGTTAGGTGAAGCTCAAACCCTGGACCCACAGCGCCCACATCACAAGCCCTTCCAGGCCTCAGTGTTGTCATCTATACAATGACTGTAATAGCACCGACCACATAAAACTATAAAGGTTCTAAATACACTGAAACAAGCATAGATCTTACAAGAGTACATGACAGACAACAACGTTGGCTATTTTTCTTATATTAGAAATAGTAGAAATGGAGAGAGGTGGACACCGAAGACAAAAGGTGAACTTCCTGACCAGAGGAAACATTTTCCTGGCAGGGAATTCCACCAGTGGGGCTTGCTACAGCTGAGTATATAAGATGTATTATGTAATATAATATGTAAGATATATTATAACAATGGTCTATATCTAGTAAGAGACAGTCCATACCAGACTCTAGGCTGCATGGTTTCTTATTGTTACTTAAAATCCTTAGTCATAAACTGTATGGATTAAATACATATTTTATTTTTTTTCTTTTCTTTTCTTTTTTTTTTTTTTTTTCGGAGCTGGGGACCAAACCCAGGGCCTTTTGCTTGCTAGGCAAGTGCTCTACCACTGAGCTAAATCCCCAACCCCAAATACATATTTTAAAGACAGCCAAACTGGTTTAAAAGCATTAAGTAATTTTCCCAGTGTCAAAGGGCTAGAAAGTCATAGGCGCTTTAGTTAATAAATTCATGTGTTGGAGTGTTTAATGGATCCCCATACTCCCAGCACTGCTGGCCTCCTAAGGACGGGTGATTCTCTCCACACTGGCCTTGGAGGAACTCTATAAGCTCAAGTGCCTTGGTGTAGCCATCACAAAAACTGTAAAGACTGTAGACATTGTATAGATAACACTATAAAGCTGCCTGGGTACTCGTTTCCCTGAATCACTAGGGTTAAGCTGCTGCCAGTTTTCAGTGCACCATATGCAAATGTCATTCCTAATGTGAGAATCTTGTGACACAGGGTGACATTGCCATCCATGACACACATATGACAATGATCCCACAGGGCTATAAAAAGGCTGAAAAGTTCCCTGTCTTATAAATATAACTTTATTATGTTTACATATGTTTTAATACATACAAATGTGTTCCACAATTGTTGAGAATATTCAAAACCTGCCAGCCAGCTTCCAGCCAAGAAACAATAGAATATAGGTTATAGACATAGTATATGCTAGGCTTTCCCATCAAGGTTTGTGAGTCTGTTCCAGAATGTTCATGCAACAACACTGCTTAGCAAGGGAGTTCTTGTGACTTCCCTCTCTGGTTAAGTGATATATGACTGTATACATGAAAACACACACACACACACACACACACACACACACACGAGTGATCAACTACTTCTCAGTTAGGAAAAGCTGGATATAGTGGCACATACCTATCATTCCAACAATGGGAGGTGGAGCAGGAGGCTTGGGATGCCTAGGCCAGCCTGGGCTATATAGTAAGACCTTTTCTTAAGAAAACAAAAAGTATTCTGGAGAGATGGCTCAGTGGTTAAGAGCAGTAAAGCTCTTGAGAAAGACCAGGATTTAGTTCACAGCATCCATTGGTATGCTAACAGCTGCCTGTAAATGAGACCAGGGGTTTTGGTGCCTCTTCTGACTTCTGTAGGAATCTGTATTCACATGCACATACCACACACACACACACACACACACACACACACACACACACACGCACACACACACGCACATGCATATGTGCACACATACACACGTGCATATATATATACATAAAATAAAGTAAATTTTTTAAATAAGAAAGCAAAGCAAACAAGGAAGAAAGTGGGAGGGAGGGAAAGAGAGACTCTGGATTGTATCTACACAAAAGAACAACTTAGCTTGAGTCTGGAGTCTTGCACATGTAGCCTGGTAGGGCAGTGGAACAAACTCAGGGGTTACAGATTTGGCCTCACATAGTCTACCCTGCAGTCATTTCCCTGCTTCCAAGAGGAGGAACCCCTGCTGTCTACACCCTACCTTCAGGACTCCATCCCGCTCTCCCTGTCTCTGAGAACAGGCTTGGGGGGAGTCTGGATACTGAGGGCAGATTGCTGGAATTGAATGTCCTTTCCTACACATTCTGTACCAGCATGGGCCTACCTGCCATCCTCTCTAAGCCTTGATTCCTTTATCTGCGTGCAGAAAGGGAAGGGAAGAGCGATTTTGCTTTTTGGTGCTGTTACTAATTCACCTCAGAGCTCCCATGACCTGGCTCACATAACAGATCAATGAATGGTGGATACAATACTGTCTGTGAAGCAGATATTGTGAGCTGGATTGTTAAAGGAGAAACTGAAGCCTTAATAAGTTATTCACCCAGGGTGAACCTATACAGAAGAGCTCAGCCACAGACTGCTCAATTCAGAAATGCACAAGTTTGACCATCAGCCCACATTGCCATGCCTCTGAAGAAGCCACTTCAGATGGCTGGAAATCGTGCCCTTGGCCTGCTTCTGAGGTCTTTAAACCTTGGCCCTCTGAACTTGGCATATGACAGGGACTTGCTCCCTTCAAAGTCTTACTGGTGATCAAGATAACCCTACCAGGTAGCCAACGTGGCCACCATTATGAACAAGCTCTGAGAGGCTGCTCGTGTCTGTTTAACATCGCTTCAGCAGAGCCTCATAGAGTGCCATGCCCAGACAAGCACTTAATAGATTCCTTTGATAAAAACTTATGGAGCTGTTAAGTCTAGGAAAGGATTCATTTTCTCTGCACCTGCCTAATAGTTGATGCGGACACTGAGCTGCAGGAAGCAAGTGACAAGAATTATTTAATAAAAGCACATCAGAGCTAAAGGCAGAGAAGAGTGAATGAAAGGGTGGCCTTTACATGGACTCAATGCTGGAAGCCCAGGCTTTTGTAACTTTGATCCAAGAAAATTTCCACGACCCCTGTTGATGGTTGGAAGGCTGTTGGTTGCCTTTTAGGGGCGCTTCCGATCTCCCAATGGCACCCATAGGGAGCACAGCTCTGAAGTTTTCATACAGCAGTGTATGAGTCACACTGGGGAGCTAAACAGGGTTCAGAACTTTACATGGAGTCCAGGCCCATCTCAGACACATGGGGAGTCCAGGCAAGCCTGATAAACGAGGGGGGAAGGGAGTGACACGGGAGTGGGTGTTTGCTGACAGGCAGCTTCATGGTTTGTGTGATTGCTTGCCTTGGCATTTCTCCACGCTGAATCAGGGAGAAGGGTTGGGCAGGATGCCTGTGGAGTGAGGGAAGAGTAGAAGGGAGAGAAAAGGAGGAAGACAGGAGAATAGAGAGGTGAGGGGAAGGAAAGAGGAGAGAGGAAAATACGGGATATGAGGAGAAGAGGGGAGGGGAGGAGGGGACAAGTGCAGAGGAGAGGAGAGGAGAGGAGAGGAGAGGAGAGGAGAGGAGAGGAGAGGAGAGGAGAGGAGAGGAGAGGAGAGGAGAGGAGAGGAGAGGAGAGGAGGAGAGGAGAGGTTGAGCCCCAGGTGGGAGAACAAATATAGAACAACTGTGGCAATAGAAAAATAGCAAAATATTTCCTAAAGGCTTACTGTGTGCTTCCAATACTCCTTTCCTGTTTGTTCTAGAGGCAAAACACTCAATAAGATTAAAAGACAACAGACAGACAGACAGACAGACAGACAGACAGACAACCCATTTCACTTTGCACATAAGAACCTGGGGTTAAGAAAAACCCAGAGCTGCCTGACATAGCACTCAGATTCAGATCTCAGTAAATGAAACTCTAATCCAAACCTAAGTGAAGCCAAGCGCTCTCACACACCTAGCTTCCGTCCTAACCCATCTCACAGCAACCCACTGCTGTACCTGCTACCCATGTCCCCTGAAGGTGGCAAAAAGCCAACCAAATGGTGGATACAGTAGTCGTGAAGTGGCTTTCACTTCCCTAGACAGACAAGGAGAAAGCAAGCAACCTCCAGACACAGGTCTGGATGCCTCTTGTTGAATCCTGAATGACATCAATGATACATTTGATGGTGCCCTACAGAAAGAATATTCTATAAACCCCCATTCCTCCCTGATGGTGGCTTAACTTAAGCTACACCATCCAATAAAAATATTAGACAGGCTGTGTATTGCAATCACAATTTTCTTGTAACCATGTGCTAAAGAGAAAGAAAAAAGTAAAATTAGCTTTAATCATGTCTTATTTAACACATTATATCCAAAATACTATTATTTCCACATGTAACCAACACACACATTATTGCTGAGATATTTTCCATTCACATGTTCACCCCAAGCCTTCAAATTTAAAATCTGGTGTGTACACTCTGTGTCTCAGCTGGCACAGATCTGGCATAAGTGCCTTGTAATTACTGTATTAAACAGGGTAGGTTTGCAGGATTTCAATACACTTAAAATTGATGATTTGATGTAATGTTCTATGAATGTTGACACATGTATAGATTGATACAGCCACTGTTGTGATCAGAACTCAGCTGTCTTGTCACCCCCAAAGAATTCTCTCTCTCTCTCTCTACAGTCTAACCCTCCACTCTGCCTTAATTCCTAAACTTTATTTTTTTCTGTGTGACTAGAACCATATAGTATGTAAACATTTGGCAGTTTTTCGTGTGTGCTGGGGGGAGGGATATGTATATATGATTGCACATGTGGGTATGTGGGTGTGTATGTATGATTGCACATGGGCCTGTGATAGCACATGTGTGTGTGTGATTGTCACATGTGGGTGTATGGGTGTGAATGTGTAATTGCACATGGGTGTGTGATTGAACATGTGTATGGGTGTGTGTGATTACACATGGGTGTGTGTGATTTATACATGGTTGTGTGATTTCACATGGGTGTGGGTATCAGTACACATGTGTGTGATTTCACATGTGGGTGTGTGCATGTGGAGGTCAAAGGTTATTGTTAGGCATCTTCATCTAGTCACACCCACCTCATTTTTTGAGACAAGGTCTCTCATTGAACCTAGAGCTTACCTGTTAAGCTAGATTGACAGGCCAGCAAGACTAAGGGATCCTCCAAGCCAGACAGGCTTCTTGAACTAGTCATAAGGCCTTTGAGGTTTCTCTGAGTTCATTGCATGCACCATAAAACTGTGCACCTTTTTACTGAGTGAGTAGCATTCCACTGGGTGTGCGTGCCTTGTCAATAGGTTGCCTGCTGAAGACATTTTAGTTGTTCCAGTGTGGGATGATTGTAACTAGAGCTGTTAGGAGTACAGCTTCAGGTGCAGGTTTGGTGTAAACACAAATGACTTTTCCAGGGTAAATAGCAAGTTGTGGGATTGTTGAGTGATGGAGTAAGATGATGCTTAACTTCCTAAGAAATTATCAAAAACAAACAAACAAAAACCCTCCTAATGCTCTTGAAGCTCCTTCTATTCTTTTTTTTTAAGATTGATTTATTTATAAGTAAACTGTAGCTGTCTTCAGAAACACCAGAAGAAGGCATCAGATCTCATTACAGATGGTTGTGAGCCACCATGTGGTTGCTGGGATTTGAACTCAGGACCTCTGGAAGAGCAGTCAGTGCTCTTAACCACTGAGCCATCTCTCCAGCCCCTTTTTTATTCTTATCAGGAACATACAAGAGTTCTGCCTGTTCTCCATCCTTGACGGCACGTGATGTTTTTGCATTGTTTATTTTAGCCATCCTGATAGGCAAGTATTTTTATTGTTATGGATTTGATGTGCTTTTTCTTAATGATTAATCACATTGAGCACTTTTTATGTGTTTCTTTGCCCTCCAGATGCCCTCTTGGAAAATATTTCAAATCTTTAAACTGAAGTCTACAGTTCCTGAGCTTTGAATATTTCATATATTTCAGCTGGTGGTGGTGCACACCTTCAATCCCAGCACTCATTAGGCAGTGGCAGGTGGATCTCTGGGTTTGAGGCCAGCCTGGACAGATTGAGTTCCAGGACAGCCACGGCTACAGAGAGAAACCAGGTCTTTTAAAAAAGGAAAAAGAAAGTTTTATAGAATCTAGATATAAATCTTTTTCTGTATCTGTGACCCCCACTAATCTACTCTAGTATTTCTCCTACCCTGTAACTTCTTTTTCCTTAACACTGTCTTTCCCAAAGCACGTTTTTAATGTTAGTGATATCTAATTAATCAATGTTTTTCTTTTATGTGTGTGATTTCATTAGTATGTATTCTTCTTTTCCTAGTACCTGGACACAGAAATTTTTCATATTAGGTTTCTGATCAATAAATCATGCTTAATAGTATCAACCAAAAACCATGTTGCCGATATCCAGAGAAATGCAGCTTAGATTTTGTAGATTTTAGGTGTGAAAATGTGCATCATTCATCACTTACATCACAAATATTTAATAGATTGGAAACTCATCACTAGCTAAGACAGAAATACATAAGATCTGACCTGCAGTAGCCCTGCCTAGACCAACAAACATAGAACAGTGACCATATACAGGCCTTTGTTCTGACATGAAACACGCTTCATTTTGTAAGACAGAAACCTGAAACTTTGGAGATAGATGATGGACCACAGTCATATAGCCATATAGGATCAGGGTCAGGAAATTCCAAAACCTTTAAAACTGAGTGCTTGGTTTCTAGCAACAGAAACTGCAAGGGAGGAGTGGCAGGAGAAAGGAGGAAGCAGGGAGAGAACGGTCACAGGTACTTACAAGAACCGACCCAACAGCTAACCAACCAGGTCTGAGAATGTCAAACAGTCAAGAAGCTCAAGCACGCAGGAGCACGCATTTCCTAGACACGGTGTCTTCCCAATGGCCCTCTGGAGAAAAACATCTTCAGCCATTTTCAGGCTTCTTACTTCTCCACCGTAAACTAAAGTCCCCTGGAGAAAGCACCTGCCTGACCTGTCATGGTCATTGAGAATGATGGCCAGGACTGTAGACAGTGAGGAACATCCATCTGCTCCACTCCCTGTTTGAAAGGAATGCTGACATCTGTTACCACAGGAAAAGGGAAGAACAAGCCCCACGTCAGCACAGAATACGATGGTCTACTGACAGTGACTTCCAACACCCTCCCTATACATATGTGTTAGAACTGCATTTTACCACCATGTGAACACACACACACACACACACACACACACACACACACACCCCTAAAGTGAATGCTTCATGTGTGACAGTAGAGATCCTTAAAACATGTGACCTGTCATATCCCTTTTCTTTTTAAAAAAAATGGGATTTTAACCCTTTTTACTAAAAAGTAAAGCATAGGAAGTACTGTCCTCAATTATAATTTATATATACATATATAAATTTATAGAAATATTTATACTTGAATATTACTTATATTTATTTATATTTTATACTATATATCATTTGTATTTATTTGTATAGTTACATATTATTTATATATAATTTACATAGATATATAGAGAGAGAAGAATTTTTTTCATTCCAGGAGAGAGATGGCCCCCACAATGAAGGTATAGAGAACTCCACAATGTATCCCCAGAGAACACCAGCTGCTATGCCTCACATAGCATATGTACACATAAGGATGTAAAACTCCCTTGAGGCAGATGAGCCAGGAGAGATACATGCACTTCCCCACAGAACTGGACTCTCACACAAGGGTTTGGGTCCAGCTGATTTATGTTTTAGGGTAAGCACTAATGGAAGAGTGGGGGAAATTAGCCAAAGGACATGCTAAGTGTGTGGTCACTGTGGACACTGGGTCTCCTCGCACAGGAGACAGTCAATGTACAGAGCAGGACTACCTCAGAACTGACCCATCAGTGGCCATCAGGTACTTGCAGGTACTTTCAAAGGGCTAGGGTTGATCCTAGATATGTGTGTGTGTGTGTGTGTGTGTGTGTGTGTGTGTGTGTGTGTGTGTGTGTTTCTCCAGATTCTAAGACAAACAAACTATAAAACAGGATCAATAGGACAGGAAGGAAGGAATGACATCATTTTGTGAGTATATGTTTTGTTGCTGGTGTTTTGATTCATTGAATAAACCCTTTGTACCTCATCTAATTCCCCCAATAATGCCGTGCTTGGCATGACTGTACCTCAAAGTGAAAAACAGAAGCACCTAGAATTTACAGCACCTTGAAAAATTGACAGAGCTCTGAAGGGAGATAGTGTGCCATCTACCCCTGGGCAGCATCCTCTGCACTGTCTCTGCTCTAGGGAAAGTCTCACACCCACAGTCAGCTAGGGCTGTGTTCCCAACAGATCCTGAGCTGGGACTTGAAGCATCATGCCAATCAGCTCCCGCATGAGAGCCTCTCAACAAGGTTAATCTTCTTCATCTTTGCCCGGTCTCCCAGCTACAGTCAGCTGGGAGAATAAGCTAACCTCCCAGCAAACTGACTCAGGCAACCGCTCTCTCTATTCTGAGCCTGTTTGTCTCTCTAAGCCAGAAGCCCATATGGTGGAAGGGAGACCCTGCTGTTTATAGCCTCCTCTGGGACCCAGAGACAGGAGAAACCCTATCCATTTCTACTCTTCCGTGTTTGCTCCGTGAGACTGAATTTTATTTAAGCACCACATTTGGATGGGAAAAAATGGAGTTTCACTCTCTGCTTCCTGGGTTATGTTTTCAGCATCATTACCGGGAGCAATAAATTAGAGCAGTCTTCAAACGGAATAAGTCAAGACCCAAACCTCCAAGGCACGCTGCTTCCCAAGCCTAAACGCATCATCGAGTGAGTGTTAGAAAACTGTACGTGAAAGGGGCCCCAGAGACGCCTCTTACAGAGGAAAGGGGAAACGAAGCCAAGATCAGTGGAGGGGCTAGGCTAATACCGTGACACAGAGGTTTTGACCTCACATCCATAGGTCATGAAGCTCACAGCAAGGACAGACAGAGCATGTTAACGTGTAACCAACACTCAGGGTCTAAGAGGGGTGTTTCTTGGTTCTCTGCCCCTTATCCAAAGAACTGAAAGTAAGAGCTGAACCAAGTTGGCAAAAGTAGCAAGAAAACGTTATCCCAAGGCAAGCGATGTGCAGATTAGGAATACACTGTTGAAACTAACAGTGTCAGTTGTTTGGAGCTTCCTTTGATGAGCCTCAAGAGGAGAGGCTTGTTTACCAACAGGCACAGTAAGGTGGGTCTCTGTTTCAATTGAAAGGTTAGGTTTTTTTCTGTCCTTTCCCATAATGCGTCTGATTATAATCATATGCACCCACAATTGTGCATAGGCATTCCGTGGTAAAAAGGAGCTTCTCCCTGAAAGTACACTTGAGGTCTCAGTTTTGCCTTACATGAATCTGAAATGGATTCAGCCTGAACTGGCCTCTCTAGTCTTCATAACCAGATACATTGAGAGAATATTTTAACAGGAACTGAGTTTGATTGTAGTTAGAATTGGAGAAATTCATCCCATTGTTTGGAGAGGGTGCACCTGTAGCCCCGTGCAGATACAAGTCAGGGGTCATTAGATACATTGTTTGGGGAGGAATATGTGCGTACTACATGCAGGTAAAGGGGCTAGGCTACAAAGTGTGTAATTAGAAGGAGGGTGTGCATAATCCAAAACCAGATAGTCCAAGGACTATGGGACTGTTCCCTATGCTTGCCTGCTTCTGACGGCGAGCCCTGTTGTGCCTGGAATAGAGTCAGGTCTGAGAAAATGGTGGATGTAAAACCTGCAGCTCAGCCCTGACTCTGAAGGAAAGGGCTCCTTACAGTTTACCAGCCCGTCTTTCTTAGTTGACGGATAGCAGGGTCTTCACATCACACAATTGCTTGGGTTCCGCTCACTGTCTTCAGAAAGGCAGGAGAGTTAGATCTTAAATCTTCTGGTTCCACTTGAACAGCAAAACCCAAGGCATTCCTTGATAACTGCAATATTTACTACCAAGGACAACCCTAGAGACCTAGCTTTCAGAATTCAAAAGAATGACTCTGAAGAAGCACATTGATCAGAAAGGAGTCCCAAAGGCATTCCACAACCACTCTCTTAGTGTTCTATTGCTCTGGAGACACCATGATCACAGCAACTATTATAAAGGAAAACATTCAATTGGGGTTGGCTTACAGCTCGTAGGTTTAACTCATTATCTTCATGGCAAGAAGCATGACAGCATACAGCAGACATGACGCTGGCTAGGTAGCTAAGAGTCCTACATCTTGATCTGCAGACAGCAAGAAGAAAATTGAGACATCAGGCCTGGTTAGACCATAGAGACCACAAAGCCTGTCCCAAGTGACCAACACTTCCTCTGATGAAACCCCACCTACTCCAACAAAGTTACAGACCCTAATAGTGCCACTCCCTATGAGCCTATGGCGGCCATTTTTATTCAAATTACCACACTGACCAAGGTCCCAGTGATATGTGGCAGGCCTTGTTCTAAGCGCCTCTATGTTTCAATCCTCACAACTCAGTGACATGAGTATGATTGTTTTCTTTCCTGTTGCATCTAAGAAGCTAAGAGTTAATAAAGGAATAAACCAGTCACATTCAGCACAGCCACCAGCCTCCCAATGCTGCAGTTCTTGACTGTTAACATCGTTCCTTGCTCAGGGGCCAAGTACTGGATCATCTTTTTTCTCCTGAGAATCAGGGGCAGTTGAGCCCAGATCCATTTCCTTCAGACGGGTGTATGTGGCACACACGAAGTTAGCAACAGGCTAACGGTGAGGAAGGAATCTAATTGCAGGGCGGGTGGGCCCTCCTGGGAAGGGCAGACCTCAAAGTTCGACTCTTAAAAATGAGGAAGCATTAAGAACCTCGCTAGAGGACAGAGATCTCCATAAGAGTTCTAGAGACCCCAAACATCTCCATGGGAACTAACCCTCCTTCCTCAGGACTGTAGAGTGAGAGGGGAGAGAATGCCTTCAACTATTTTCTTGGAGGTCATTTAAAACAACAGTAGACTGACTTGAGATCTCCTTCACCTTTCGGGACCCAGCAGATATTGGTACTGGGGTTAATCCATCCCACTGTGCCTATGTGAACCTGCTTATGTGATTTTCTCTGTTCCTCAGGTTCTCTGTGTGTACAAAGTAGTCCACACTGCTTCGTGTTTATGTGGGAATTAAAGCGAATGACTTGCCAAGTGAGCTTACATCACTTGAGTGCTAGGAGATCAACAAATGATAGTCACATTTGTCCAGGATGCAAAAGGAGACTTAGTCCTCTTCTAGTCACTGTTCTTCTTTACCTATAGGCCTCTCATTTCATTTAGAGATGAAACACCCAGATAATGAAGGTCACCTTCCCAGGATCCTTTGCAGCTTGGTGGCCATAGTTTAGTTCTGGAAAATAAGATATAAGAAAAAGACTATTGGAAGGGGAGGGGGTCCAAGAAATGTGTTGCTTCCCTAAATCACGGAGAATTACCCCAGTCAGCATTTTCCTTTGGCCCTTGACTCCTGTGAAGCAATAAACTGCTCTGAGCTCCCAGCAGTTGTTCAAAAAGTTTTACACTGCCACCCCAGATGCTCTGGATCTTGGAGAGAAAACACACTGCCTTTAAATTTAAATATGCCTTAACTAGCTCAATGGTTGGGCACTTCCAAACCTCCCCACATCTAGCATACTCAACTTCAGTATTCTTGAGTTATTAATTTCAAAATTTATACTTTATCTCTGCTACCCCAGAACCAGTCAGGGAAGTGGCCTCTGGGGCTGCTTTTCCCTGATTCTTACATGGTTGGCTCTCTGTCTTCCACAGCTCTCATTCTTGTATTTTCTTCCTTCCTTCTGCCCTGGTGTTACTATTTCTTCCTATCCTGTGTTTCCTCTCTGGGAATCCTCAAAGTCCTGCCTCTGTTCCCCTGCCCAGCCATTGGCCGCTGGCTGTTTATTGACCAATCAGAAAACCAACTGTTGGCAGGAATCTGCAGCAGATGTAAGAATTCCTGTGTAAGCACAAATCAAATCTCCAACATCCCTGCTCTTTGTCCATGACCTTCTTGTCTGAAGGCATAGCCACTCTCCTCTCACTGTAAGGACCACACAGGAATAGAAGCCAGCTCTGGGTCTCACGCATCATTGTCTAGTCACCAACACTAACTTAAGTTTTCTACCTCCCACCAGAAATAAACTTCTATTGGGTTTCCCACTATTTACAGTTCAACACACTCCTGGCAGTTAATAACTCCATTTGAAATATTGAAATAAAAGCTTAGAGCTGCCGGGGCATTTCTTCAAGATCACATCATGATTGGCAACAACCATAGGCCTTATGAATACTTGAGCCTTAAATTTCTAACCTGGATGCTCTCTAACAGATTACATGAATTCACTTTCAGTAACCAGGTCTATCTCAAAAATAATGGATTTCACTTTACCCTTGAAGGAACCTTTTCAATCCAGAGACAGAGCCCACATGAGGCTCCAGGGAGGGACTGTTAACTTACCCTTCCACAGACACAGCGCATCTGTAGCACCCAGAAAACATCATGCTGTGGAATCAAATCATCATGCTGTTGCCCGGGTGCCTAACCTAGAAAAGATCTTGAATTCAAAGGAAGACGCATTGGAGCCACCATTAAATATTTTATAATTTGAGCATTTGGGAAGTCAGGACCAAATAGCACTGTCTTTCACTTATAATTTTTTTTGCATGGCCAAATTGTTTGGACTTTCCTTTGCAAGAGTAAGGAAACTTTTCTGAGTCCCAGTAGTGCATGTGATAAATAGGTGTAATTTGTTTGTGGTTGAGTGTTTCTATCTACAGCCATGCTGCTGAATGTGAATTTGATCCATCTTTGGCAGTTCAGGGTCACTAGGAGAGGAAATTCACTCCTTTGCATAGAAAGAGATGCTCTTTGGAACCGTCCATACAGGTGTAGGTAGTCTGCTTCGAGCGAATCTCACCGTTGGACAGGGGGAATGGCTTCCTACTGAGTCCTCAGTGGCCTTAGATACGCACCTCCCCCTGTTTCCCTGGAGACCTCAGTTGGTCTGATGGATGAGAGACTTGTGGATCAATCGCCAATAGTTCCAAGTCAACTCCTTGAAATAGAGCCACACACCTGACTGAACATGACCACCGAGGCACAGTGACCTCATTAGACCAGCTGAAGCCAGAAGAGCCCTGCATCTGAACCAAACCACATCTCCAACATTAAAATGGAAGCGATGGTTCTTTTTGAGCCACTGTTCTTGGCGACGGTTCCCTTCATTGTGAAAGTTAAGTGATAATGATGTTCTATAAGCCCCAGCATCCCTGTTGGAAATGACAAAAACAGAAATTAAAAACAAACGGGGGCCTGGAGAGATGGCATGGTGGTTAAGAACACTGGCTGCTCTTCCAAAGGGCCCAGGTTCAATCCCCAGCACTCACATGGCAGTTCATAACTGTCTATAACTCTAGTTCTAGGGGATATGACACACTCACACAGATATACATGCAAGCAAAACACCAATACACATAAAAATAAGTAAATCTCTAAGGAAAAGAAAACCTGCCTCTTACAAGTGTCAGGTGCCTGTCTGGCATTAAGCAGTACACAGCTGTAAACTGCCACAAACATTATAATACCAATATGCTACTTTAAATTCTTTGCTTTGAATCTCGTCTACAAATCAGGGAACAATGATATCGAACGAGCATGGTTATTGTAAGGAATTGAAAAAATATGTGTGCTGTGCTTAGCGCTATGTCGGATACAGTCAGAACATCAACAAATGCTTACTATTCCTGTGCTGTGTTAAATCTTACTATAGAAGTTTAGCTGCCTCCTTCTCTTTTCCGCCCCGCCACATAAATCCGCTCCACCTGTAGTAGTCCCACAACCAGGGTTTTCTTTCCTTGAGGATCTTACTTGGCTCCAAGCCTTCGGCCTCGAGGGAGCACTACCACCTTGGAAGCTGTGGTGGAAGGAGGCTTTGAAACATCTGCCAGGAGGAAATTGGCCCATAAACTCTTTTCTCCCATCAGCCCCTTAACCACAAGGGGGCAGCCTCACTGCCTAACCCTACAGAAAGCAGGACTTGTCCTGTCCGGTGTGGTCTCTTTCCTTTAGTGTTTCCCCTCCCACATTTTTGGAATTCGAAAGACTTCCACCACCACCCCTGTTGACCCAGGTCCATATCCCCACTCGGATTGTTCACCCGCTCTTACGTCACCTGCCCAGCCCCCAGCAGAGCAGCCCCACCCCCAGTCACCTTGAGCAAACCTCCTAGCAACAATTTCCTCCAGCTCAGGGAAACCTCTCTAACTACGTGAGTGGTTTCATAATTCAAGCCTGCCCATCGGTGGACAGATTTAGCCCACTGCCTGCTGAGTCTAGAAATACTAAATATTAAAATATCCCAGACGCTCGCCCTTCTGACGCCCCGGTGCTCTCAGATTCACATGCAGTTGGTTGTACAGACAATCCCAGGATACCCATCAATTTGTCCATTAAGTGGGGTTTGAGTACCTGCGTGTGTGGATTATTAGAACAAGGGAAGACGTTGAATGTGTGACCTTGGGGAAGTTCTAGTCTTCTGGCTTCAAGACTGGGCCTTTTCTTCTGCACCCCACGGCTGCTTCCACATTGCAGACTTTCGTGGTGCCATTTGCAATGGGGTGGGGGATGCGAATGGCAGTTGGAGGACGTTTTTGACCAAAATACAAAAAGTAATAATAGTCTCAACCCATTTAGGACAGCAATAGAGACGTTACCAGGAATCGAAACCTGCCAGCCATCTGGGTGAGGAAGCAGGGAAGCAGAGGGGAGCTTCATGGTGTGTGTGTGTGTGTGTGTGTGTGTGTGTGTGTGTGTGTGTGTCGCCCGCGCGCGCGCGCGCGTGTGTGCTCGAGCAATGTCCGTTTACCAAAAGTCTAACTGATTTCTCTCATGCACATCAAAAATAGCCATGTGTTTCTCACCTTTGCACTTGAAGTGTTCTGGGATTTTTGTTTTTTGTCTTTTAACTTCAAATCAAATAACGTTTAGACAAATGCACTAATAACTTCCAGAACTGACCAACTTTAAAGTAAGCTTTGGATTTCTGAGAAAGGGTGATCACTTCTCAAAGAATTCAAAACAAAGGGAGGGCTTCTTGAAAGTCTACTGATCGCCGAAAGCAGGCTCACAGCTAGAACTTAGCAGAGGCGTTTCCTCTGTGCATACTTTAATGAGAAATAAAGACGGTGGCCAGCAGCACCTACATGTGTGGTCTTTTAACATGGGAACTAGGATGCATCATAGAGACCAATTCTCTACAGAGGAAGATGGCATCCTGTCATCACCTTCAAGAAGAAAGCAGCAAGTCAGATCTGAGTACCCAGCATAGAGAAGAGCTGGGCCAGGCACTGGGGATTTCAGCCTCAAACTGCTGTGCACTCTGGGGCTTGGTCTTCAATCCCTCATTTTCCTCACCCATGAAATAAGGAGGATGACTCCCACATCAGGGGATTCTCACAGGTATCTGTCCATTACAAGTATAAACCCTTAAGGCCTTATTTAGATTCCACCTGTGACTTAAGCAAGAGACTCTTCACTTAAGAACGAGTTACTCAGAGACAATGCATACATTACTCATTAGATTAGCAAGCAGCTACGCTGAGCAGAATGACTGAGTTCAAGCTAAGGTGGCCTTTGCCCACACATCTCCACCCCCTAAGGAGGCCACAGTGTCTCAGAGTAACCCAGCCAGGAAGAGACATTCAGTACACTGGACCCTGATGCTGCTATCTCCATTGTCACAGACAAGTCACTTAATGCATACATATATATTAGCTCCTAACACTGAGACCCGAGACAAAACTGGGTCTCAACAGCCTCAAGTAAGACGCTGGCAGAACTGAATTGTTCTGGAGACTCTGGGGATTAAACCTGTTTTCTTTTCTCTTCAACTTCCAGAAGTCCTAACATTCCTCCATTCCCCTTTCCACCTCCACAACCAGCGGGACAAGTCTGTCTTTCTCATAGCGACCTCTCTCATTCTTTTTCCCTCATCTCATAGGGATTTTAAAACTTATACTAGAGCCAGAAGGATAAGCCAGAACAATAACCCTAGTTCATATCAATAGATTGACAAGCCTAACCCCAAAGGTAAATTTAATTCTCCTTCACCATGTGACCTAACATATCCATAAAATCTGGGGACTAGAGAACCTCTGATTGCCAGAGATAAGGAGATAAGTTGGTCCTTTCCCGTTTGTAATGACTGCTAAGCAGCCCTGTGTGGTCTAGACAACACTAGCTTGTGAAGGGAGTTTGGAGCCTGCCACCATTGATATTCCCTGCAAGCATCCTTAGGCAATAGACTCTCTCCATGAGTTTCACAGTCCAGGAAGTAGAAATGATCCCTGCTGCTGGCCACTGTAATGACTCTGTGGGGATAGATGATTCACAGAAGGCCTCCTGCACTCCAGCCAGTGTAGACCACCACAATACCTATTGCTAAGGAACTGGCCAACAGTCACGATTGCTTTTCTTTCCAAACACTTCAGATTTGCCTCTAAAGCATGGCTTCCCCATCAGCAGGAAGCGGGAAACAGATCTCCGGCCTTTTAGACTCAACATGTGCATTCACGTTTATTTCATCTGAATGTCTAAGTTGCATTTCCCAGACCTTTAATGTCACCAAAACATCTTCACTCAAAACTTCCTCACTGTAACCCTTTGGCTCTTTATGTTTCTTCTTTGAGGATAGTCTTGTGTTTATAAATGATTTTGCACATTATAGGGTAGGTTTTTTATTGGATTTTTTTATTTACATTTCAAGTGTTATTCCCTTTCCAGGTTTCCTGTTCGTAAACCCCCTATCCCATCCCCGTCCCCCCTTCTTTATGGGGGTGTTCCCCCTCCCCAACCAACCACCCCTTCATGCCTCCCTGCCCTGACATTCCCCTATACTGGGGGGTCCAGCCTTGGCAGGACCAAGGGCTTCTCTATAGGGTAGATTTTTAGATCCGTCCCCTTCCGTCATGTTCAAGTCCCTTCCCATGAAGTTATGAGTGTTCCAGAACATTAATGGTGACACAACTCTCCATCCAGCGGATGATACATAACCACTTCCAGGTTCTCTGGATGACTTGGGGTTTTTGTATTTGCTGTTTGGTTCTTTCCTGGAGGTATTTGTTTCCGTTTGTGCTGGAACAGGACAGGTCGCCGTGAACATCCCAGCCCATTTATATTCTCGCCAAGTCTTTCTGTAGAAGAGCTCCTCATGAGTAGAATTCCACTTGATTTTCACAGTAGTGTGGCAAAGCAAATGGAACACAACTGGATTCCATCCTAGTAATGAGAGACTGAGACGTGGGAAAGTAAAACTGTTCCCCACAGACACAAATAGGCTGGAGATAGGTCTAGTCTGAAATCCCCACATCTTCTGGGCCTTTCCACAGGACCTCCACCTGGAATGGAGTCTTTGTAGATCTCTTTGCTGGGTGTCTTTGTAGATCTCTATTCGCTTCTTCTCCTCCATACCCTGACCCTCTCACTGCATGCAATCCTCCTGGCTTACACCCTCAAGATCGCCCTCCCTGCAACCCCAGCCACGTTTTAAAGCTCATGAGATCAAGATGTGCTATCGAGAAATGCTTGAAATGGAACACCGAAAATGAGGCTTTAAGAAGAAAAATCCGTCACAGCGAAGGCCAGCCTACTCCTGCTGCTGGATCTTAGGCCCTGTGTCTTGAGTCTATAAAAGGGAGGAGAGTTCATGCTCTTTTCCATGGGTAAGGACTGTAGCTGAAATTCCTAAAGTACTTCCTGCCTCCCGCCGCTGACCTACCATGGAGCTGTTCTCAAATCACTGCAGCCTCTCAGGCACAGCATGCTGACCTGTAATGTGCAGGTGACAACAGCAGCATCATGTGTAGAGCTGTAAAGATGAGATGAGCTAATCTCATGCTGGTCACAATGCCCAGTGTGTCCTGAGGGGTGAGTAACTAACTAGTACTAGTTATTGTCAGCCTGCTAAGCCAATGTCACAAGAAGTTAGCCATAAACCTAGTGGGTAATGACAGAAATGTATTCTCCCAAAGTGTGCAGCAAGAAGTTTGAAGTGTTATGGACCAAGCTTTGCTCTTTGCAGGAGAAATTATCCAGCAGAGGGCAATTCATCTCTTCCAGCTTCTGAGGGATGCTGGCATTCCTTGACTTGTAGCAGCATGACCCCAGTCCCGGTTCCACATTCCCATCAGTGTATCTATACTGCCTGTCAGCTAACACGAGAACCTTCTTAGAGGAAACGGCTTAGAGATGTGGTTTATAAATGTATACATTTAGTGGGCTCTCCCTTCCATTCTCAACGTGCCATCAGATAGTAAATGTTACAATTACGTCTCAATAATCTTGACCACTGACCCCTGCATCTGCTTGGGTCCAGCCTTCACTACTTCAAGCTATAGCATTCAAGGCTGCTTTCGCGCTTTCTTCTGCTTCTTTTTTCTTCCAAACATGACTTCACGACAAAGAATTGTGAAGCTGTACCAAGACAAAAGATGGTTTGTCCCATTCTTTAAGAAGCCACAAATTTCCCTAAATATCTCAGGGATGTTGGGCAAGGTTCAAAGTGAATTAAACAGGATTGGGAGTCAGTATTGCTCCCAAGGTATACCACAATGCAGAAAAATCTCAAACCAAACCTCCACTTGTCACCAAACAGTGCTTACGAGGTCAGGTGAGGAGAAATCCCACAGCAAATGGCACAAAGTTTATCAGTAGCCTCCCTGCATCAGGACCAGGCCAGAGGGAAAGAGAAAGTCAGGAACCTCATGGTAGGTAAACTGACACTACTAATCAGAAGTGAAAGACTGGAGATTGGAGAGTGGGATCGATATAATGGTATGCTGAGTTTTGGAAGATACCAAATAACATTTCCAGTGATCTCTCTGTGGATTACCATGACTTACAAAGGCAAAAGGAAAACCCCTGGGCCAAAGAAATGGCTCAGTCAGTCAAGTGCTCACCTTCCAAACATGAGGACCTGAGTCTGTCCTCAGAAGCTAAGGACAAAAAGCTGGTGGTATACAACTGTCATCCCAGCATTGATTGGCCAGCCAGCCTTGGCTACTACACACACACACACACACACACACACACACGTGTGAGAGAACTTGGGTGCAATAATCTCATATATCTACTTTTTTGTCTTACTGTGTTACCTTTTATAACTTTTTTATCGTACAGTCCTTTTCTCATCCACTTAAAACAGGAAGTCAAGCTGAAGAGACAGTTTTGAGTGCCTGCACGAAGACTGACAAAGGAGCAATAAAGGTTCCTCCTTGTTCTCTGTGTCCAGTAATAGGCCCTGGTCACATAGAAAAATGCCTCTCAGCTCTTAAATGATTCGGAAAATGAATATTTGACATGAGAAAGCTGTTTGCCACATATCGTACAGACACAAATCAAGACGGTGAGAATGGAGAGTGCTGTAACATTTTTTCTCTTTTCCATATATGTAGGAATATAAGGCTATTATTCTCGATGATCTAGGAGGTGCTGCTGGTCTTTAGTTGACTCTAGTTTATTTACATTTGAACACGTCTACCATAAACAAGAATGAAGAGATTATCCAAGACGCCTGTGAGATCTGTGATTTCCTCCCACTACCCAGAAAGCAGCTGGGCTCCAGTTTTACCTTGGGGGCAATTCCTGGGCAGGCTTCACGAGGAGACTGGAATGACAAACAAAAATACAAAGGAATGCACGGGATCTGCAAGCCTCTGCCTGCGCAGCCTGCTGACCACAGAGGAAGCTGAGGAAGCCGGCAGAGATGCGGGCGGCCACACTCGAGCCACGTGGAACACAGTGCATCACTCAGGCCAGTGCCCCGTGATTTCTTCTTTAACACTTCTCCATCACTTGATGGAGGTGATTTCAAGAGTTGATGTGACAGAGAACTGGGCCCAGAGCCAGGCACACTGGAGGGTACCCATGAAGAAAAGCCACGTCAAATGCTGGAAGCAGCTTGGGATGAGAACTGTTCCGCAGTACCTTCCAAGAGCTGCCTCTCTGACATTCCACAATACCAGCACAAGGCCATGATTACTCCATTTTACAGAAGAGAAAACTGAGTTGACGCAGCTTCAGGTAATCAGTGGTGGGGCCTCACGCAACCCGTGAGCTGACTGCCTCCAATGACACTGGTTCCCATTCAGGACAGGGTGCCCACAGGCGTTCTAGAGAGTTGGGGATGGGGGTCTAACATGGGTTCACTACGCAGTTCAAGCCAGGCATCGGGAAACCTGGTATGTTTGCTGAGTGGAGCTTGAGAACCACACCTCTCAGGGAGAATCCATCTAGAAACTGCATTTGTATAGGCAATGCTGAATCGTGTTGCTGCAAGCCTTTCTGCTTGGCAAGATGTGTCATCGCACTTGATCCTGACAGGAAGGCTGCACGGAAAGGGGAACAGGAGTTTTAAGCCAAAAAAAAATTACATTGTGTTTATTGATTTCTGTGGATAGGTGTGTGTGGCATAGGCATACAGGTAGGGGTCAAAGGACCACTTACAAGAGTAGGTTTTTCTGTCCACCATGTGGGTCAATGAGACTAAACACCGAAAGGTTTGGTGGTGTGACAAGCTTTTTCACCCACCGAGCTATTACACTGACTCCTGAGATGAGGGTTTTAGTCCTGATTTTCAGAGAGAAGTTTTGATGTGCCCGGTGACCTTGGTCTAGACAGTCCCTTCTTATAGTCTCAGTCGCCTTTTGTGTCACATGAAGAAGTCAAATTGTAGCCACCACAAGATGTTTCTCATGTCTGTAAATTACAGAATGTATTACCAAATGCTGAGAGATGTTAGAACAAGACACTGGAAATGGGGTAGAGACTAAATGACAACATTCTGTGGACATTATGTGTCAGGTACTTCAGTGACACTCATAACTGGGCCTCATGCTGAATTCCTTATTTATGACAGGTCATTTAACTTCCCCATTGGAGAGGAGATGCCCTCCCTGGGTCATGTGTTTGAACACTTGGCCTCCAGATGGTGAGGCAGCTCTGGAAAGAGCTGGGGCCTTCTAGAGGTGGCCTCCCCACCAAAGGGTTACAGGACCTGGGACAGTAGCTTCGGGTCCTGCCTCCTGCTCCCTGATCTACTAAGTTATGAGCAAGCCTAAGTTATGCACCCACTACCACAGACAGCACTGGGTCCTGTCACCTTGGCTTCCCCACCACAGTAGGCGGTAGGTACCCTGTCTAACCCGTGCCAAAATAAATCCTGACAGGTATTTAATCACAGCAAAATGAGCAAACCCACACCACACCCTCCATCTTCCACATGAGCCTTCTTTCATTTAGAAGAATTTATATGCTTATAAAAAGAAGTTAATATTGGAATCTTGGTGGGTGGTCACTGCACAAAAACAAACACTACTGTATGGGAAACTTGTTTAAAAACCAAGATATTGGGCTGGGGATTTAGCTCAGTGGTAGAGCGCTTACCTAGGAAGCGCGAGGCCCTGGGTTCGGTCCCCAGCTCCGAAAAAAAGAACCAAAAAAAAAAAAATATATTACCACAATGAAAAATGTCATCCTGTGTTGTCACTGTATTTCTGAGGATGTGAACAGAGCTAGAAGCAAATATATATGTATATATACATATTTAATTTAATATTTAATGTTATATTGATTTATATATTAATATATAATTTAATATTTCATATTATTTGATAATTTAAAATAAAAAATAGAATTATCCAGCTCCTTTCCCCTTATCTTTCTAACAACAGCATTTCTCAAGTTGATACATTGTCTTTGAAAGATTCTTCTAAATGGATACAATTCTTTCATTTTCCATTTAGGTCAATTCCAGCTTTCATTTTGTAGGTAATGCTTGAGAAAAAGCAATGTTAGTATTATTGTCCTTTCCCCTTCCTGTCAGTTTACTTTTAAAATATAAATTTCCACAAGTATAGTTACAGAAAACAGGCTACTAAGGCTTCTATCATGCTTGAGAGACTTCCCCCAGTGCTCGCTTCGGCAGCACATATACTAAAATTGGAACGATACAGAGAAGATTAGCATGGCCCCTGCGCAAGGAGAGACTTCCCCCAAAGACTTTCCAAAAGGGTTAAAGGCCTATCATTCCCACGAGCCATTCAAGAATGAACTGACCTCATTTGCATTTTTAGTAATGCAATTGTATAAAATAAAACTTTGATATTAACTTTACTCATTGCTTTGACAGTAGAGAAAATTAACCGCATGCCCATATTTGCCTGCCTATCATATATTCTATGACAAGATTTTCCTTTGTCTTTGCCAGTTTCTCTCCCTTTATGACATGTGCTCTGACCTTCATCTTGTTTCTTGTCCTAGACTCTCTATATTGTCCTGGCCATTGATTCACACAGAAGCTCCCAAAGAAAAAGAAAATAAATACCCGAAGTCTTCTATGCCTGCCTTGGCTGGTATTGTTTCTGCTAGTGTCTGTGACTATTGAGTGCTTTGAACATGCTAGACCCTGGGCTGGAAAGATGGCTGAATGGTTAAAAGAGGACCGGCTTTTCCTCCAGGGATCCCAGGTTTGATGCCTCATAGGGCCTCACTAGTATCTTAACTCCAGTTCCAGGGGATCCAGCACTCTCATCTGGCCTCCATGGGCACTGAACCCACACATGGTGAGCAGACACATGTGCAGGCAGAACACCCTTACACATGAAGGAAAAATACAGGCCGATTTTTAATGTGATTTAACTAGATCAAGTGTATAATGCACATAGATTTCTAAGAATCAGGCAGAAAAATATAAAAAAAAAATGCTCTCTAATCATTTTACATACTAAAGTCATGTCTGAATATGATGAAATAAAGTTCATTATAAATATAAAAAAGTAAGATCATTTCCCTCATTGTTTTTGCTACTAGAAACTGACCCTGGCCACCATATCCTCATGACACACGTGCAGTGAACAGAGCTGCCTGTGTAGGTGCCAGTGTCGGCAGAGACAAACCACCCAATGCTTGAGCACGAATCTCCAGGCTCTTCAGTTCTCCTTTAGGAATTTGGTAACTTGATTGTGTCCCTTTGTTTAAAAAGGAAGCAGCAGCTCAGTGTCCTGGGTCACATGCAATCTCATGGCTTGCAGGACTGAGGCAGGATGATCCCTGAGAGTTCAAGCTGTAGAAAGAAACCCTGTCTCAAAACAAGGGGGCAGTGAGATGGCTCAGCAAGTAAAGGTGACTGCCACCAAGCCTGGTGACCTCAGTTCAATTCCAGAAACTGTGTGATGGAAGGAGGTACCAACTTCTACAAATGTTCCTCTGACTTCCATTCTGACACAATGACTCTCTCTCTCCCTCTCTCTCTCTCTCTCTCTCTCTCTCTCTCTCTCTCTCTCTCAGACACAAACAAATATGTCAATAAATGGAATAAAAAAATTAACAAACATGAGGGGCTGGAGGGATGGCTCAGCGGTTAAGAGCACTGACTGCTCTTCCAGAGGTCCTGAGTTCAATTCCCAGCAACCACATGGTGGCTCACAACCATCTGTAATGGGATCTGATGCCCTCTTCTGGTGTGTCTGAAGAGAACAGCAGTGTACTCACATACATACATACATACATACATACATACATACATACATACATACATAATAAATCTTAAAAAATTTAACAAACATGAACCATAAAAAATTATCACAGACAATTTTTCATATATACATTCCTTTTAATTGTTATCTCTGAAACTAATTGACATTTTCATTCAAACTACTTATGATGGCAGAAAGACAAGTGTTAAGTATTTATAAGGAGTTGGGGAGATGGTTCATGGGAACCTGAGTTCAGATCCCTAGCACAGTGTAAAAGACATGGTGTGGCAATATGCATATGATATACTACAGTGTGGGGGCAGAAAGGAAAATCTCTGAAGCTCATTCACTAGTCAGCCTACCCAAATCAGTAAACTCCAGGTTCAGTGAAGAGACTATGTCTCAAAATTTAAGGTTAGAGAGCAACCAGGGAAGACACTTGAAATTGACTCCTGACAACTCCCCCCACACACATACATACATACACACACACACACACACACATACACGCACATATGCACACATACATACACACACATATGCACATGCACATACACACATACACATACACACACACAGAAGTGTACTGCGCTCATGTGCACTTACATGTGGGCACACATGAACATGAACCCAAGTTTAGAAACCCAGCAAATGGGGTTGGGGATTTGGCTCAGTGGTAGAGCGCTTGCCTAGCAAGCGCAAGGCCCTGGGTTCGGTCCCCAGCTCTAAAGAAAAGAAAAGAAAAGAAAAAAGAAACCAGCAAATATTTATGGATCACAGTTTCTAGAAACCTGGAACAATCAGTGGACACAGAACCCATCCATGAGGAGGTAACATGCTGGGTAAAGGGGCAGAGGCAGAAAGAGCAAGCTGACAATGGCATTACATATTAGAAACTGACAGAGTGTGTGTGACTAGGAGAAACCAAGCAGGCCTGGAAGGAGATGCAGGCAGGAGCAGTCTGTGTTGAGAAACTAGGTCTCAGAGGAATTCATGCAGAAGGTAAGTTTTCAAGCAAACTCCCAAGTGAATCATCGGATAAATATATTTAAGCAAAAGGAATAGCTAAGTAAGGGGCCTAAAGTGGGAGCTTATAACGAGTCAGGATTCCCAGGATCTTATCTCCAGGTCTGTTTCTCCACATCTTCCTCTCCGTATACCCTGGCCGACTTGAACACTGAAATCCAGCGCCAGCATCCTCCAGAAACATCAGTAGCCACCTCTACAGCAGCCAAGTCTCTCCGCAGCCCCACACACCCACAGAGGCTTCAGGCCGGCTCCCTGCCTGTCTGAGTTCTAGAAAAGGCCGCACCTAGAGCAGGGAGGAGGCGGGGTAAATGGAGACAGACAGCTTATTTATAGATCAGGACAATCTGTGGGTTGCTTGGCAAACTTGGCTTATCTATAGGAAGAACAGCCAGTCACTGAGAAACACAATCCCTTGAGAGCAGCTTGCTCACTTGCCAGTCAGCTGGGATCCATCCCCAGCAAGGTGGCGAGCCGCTCTTTGGATGAGGGCCAAGTACAACATGCTCAGAAGCGCCTCCTGGCTAGGTCCCCACTCTCGGGCCTTCAGCTGTGGTCCTGTCTCTGTTCCTTCACATGGGTCTGAGCGTGGCGTGCCTGTGTTTAACTGTACACCTTCCAGTCACTAGAAGCCCACACCATCTTCTCAGCAGGTAAATGAACTGCACCTCAGCCTGGTCCCAGCCAAACCCTCAAGCTTCCCGTCTCCTGCTACCTAGATCCTTCCCAGCACATCCCACTCCCCTTCATCGGCAAGACCCACTGCTTCCCAGCATGCCTTTGCCCCTGCTCCTCCATCATCACCTGGCTGAAGCCACACTCTCCTCGTGAAGAGCTTTAACTGAAATGTGCCCTTCCAAGGTATAGATCCTGCTCCACTGCTTCCTAATTCATGTCTGGAACAAATTCATTGTCCAGTCTGTGGTTTGATCACCTCGTCCTTAAGGAATAACAGTAACTACTACATGTCTTCCTGACATTGTAAGTATGTTCAGTCTTCGCGAAGAGCCCATCTCCTACCTGGCAGACAGTAAGTGATAATGTCCTTTCTGTGTTCTAAAATAATATCATCATCGTTACTTTAGCTGGAGTTTCTCAGGCCGTGGTTGTGGGAGCTGACTCCCAGCCTCTCGGTAGATGGAAAGAAGAAAAGAGACTGGAAGTGGACCAGGCTTCGACCTCAAGACACACGGGGTTGGGAGTGGGGGTGTAGCGGGCAGCAGACCTACTTCCTCCTGTGAGGCCCCACCTCTCAAAGACGCCACAAACAACCCAAACAGCGCCACCAGCTGGCCACCGTGCATTCAAAACCCTGAGTCAGCAGGTAACATCTGAGCCCTAAGAAGTTTAGGTTAAGGGTCTCTCTGCTCAGATGCAACTCAGACCAAAGCAGGCAGCCATACCAAAATTGCATTGTGAGTGACCTGTGCACAAAATGGAGACCAGGAAGTCAGACAGACAGCTAATTACTGCAGCAAAGGCCATGCCCTCTGTCCCACTGTCTATGGGAAGCAACCTGGAAGGATCCTCCAGTCAAAAAGGAATGGGCTGGCAATTGAAGCTATGAGGAAAGACTGGTATTTTTGAACCACGGGGTCTCCTGTGCAGTTTCTGAAGAAGCACTGGTCTCCTGGTGAAATTCTATGGATTCTAATTTCAGTTGAAAAAAAACTTGTTGTAATGTAAATCAAAATGTTTTTAAATGTCCTGAGTCACTAACTGGAGCTTCGCAGAGACAGAGTTGATAGGAGACGGTCTTGAGTAAGGGATAGATAGCACGTGGGTGGGTGTGCAGAGAAGGGTACTGTTATTCCAGGAAATAATTCCCTTATGCTTCTGTAAGTGTGGTTTCCACTTAGCACTGTTCCTCAGATATGTTTCCTTTAGTTTTAAGTACCAAAACCCAATCAGGCAAGCCCAAAAAAAGGAACAGAATACAATCTCGGTATGGATGTCTCCGGCAAGACTCCACTAAAGTCCAGCCCCATTATGAGATCCTGTGATAGCATTGTGGTATGGTAAAGGCTCTGTCCTGGTGAATGAATGGATCAATCCATCCGTGTCGCTACAGAAGTCACTGGTTAATAGGTTATGGAGTTATCTCAAGGCTGGATCTGCTGTGAAGTTAATTGAGTTAAGTCTCTGATGCATTCACTTGCCAGGTGAGCTCCTGTCCAGTCTTAGACTCTGTCGGCAAGAAAGCCATTACCAGATGCAATCCTACAACCTTAAGCCAGAACTATAAGAAAAACAAGCAGCCCCTCGTTTCTTTTCCTTTTCCTCTTCTTCTTTCCTCTTCCTCTTAGGTTCAGTCTTATCTTTGTGGGAGAGATAATAAGGGTCAACAATCTCCTCAATTTCAAACACTCCTAAAAATTAGCAGGCGTTTTTTGATGTTGAATCCCAGTCCTCAGAAACCAATCTGATTGGCCCAACCTCACTCATGTGTTCACCAGCCCATCAATCTTTCAGAGACCCCATGTCCTATAGAATAAGCACAGAAGCTTTGCATAATTGCCAAAAACAGAGGCCAGTATAAACTAGACTTCACTGGTGAAATTCGTGCTGCTTGCCATATATGCAATCACGGGAACACATGTGATCATACATGCAATCATGGGAACACATATTACCATACAATCATGGGAACATATGTCATACATATATTATCATACATGCAACCGTGGGAACACATATCATCATACATGCAATCATGGGAACATATATCACCATATATACAATCATGGGAACACATATCATCATATATACAATCATGGGAACACATATCATACATACATGCAATCGTGGGCACACGTATCATCAAGGCTTCTTCTCCCATCACAAAAGATTCAGCCAAAAGCTATGACCAATTAGAGATCATAATTTTCTATGGAAAGTACTATTGCCAGATTTGCTACATAAAAATACAAGATAACCAATTAAGTTTCAGTATTTATGAAATGGCCAGCAAAAGTGTGTTCAATGAGATACTTGGAACATACATTAAATTTTTTTTCATTGTTTCTGTGGAATTCAATTTTAACTGGGCATTCTGAATCTTAACTGCCAACCTGGTGAAAAGACGATGCCGTCGCCTGACTCTGGATCCCTGACATTTCCAAAATAATAACCCTATCTCTGGGAATGTCAGTGCTGGAGACAGCTGAGGGGTTTTCAATATGCCAAATTGAGGACACTGTGACTGAAGCTGGCACCCTGAGAGCGAAGCGGATCTGCATAATTATCTGTGAATTAAATTGCTTTGTTGCAGAGAGTCAGCTTATTAAATATGCATTTCAGTGTTGGAGTGGAATGGCTGAAGAATTTGAGTATCAACAGATGGAAACTCTGCCACTGCACCAGTGACCTTTACCTGTCAGGCTGGATCTCGGGACCACACACAGGAAGACATTATTCCTGCAAACACCATTCTCCAGTGGCTTTGGATGGGGAGCATTGGGCTCTGTCAGGACTAGACTGTGCAACTAAATGGCCATGACAGCCACCGAGATGGGTAAATGGTGCTGAGGACCTAGCTCAGTGAATAAAACCCTTGTAACTACATGAACCTCAGGTCAGAGCCTTAGAACCCATGTAAAGACAGGTGCTGTACTCCCAGTACCCCTGCAGACATATGGGAGAAGAGAGACTCCCTGGAAACATGTAGGAATGCTAGACTGGAGTATGTACCTATATCAGGCAGTCAGTCATGAGCAATCTGTCTCAAGCACAGTGGACGGTGAGGACTGGACCCAAGTTTGTCCTCTGACCTGTACACAGGCACCAAGCCCAGCATAGCTGACATCACAGCCAGACACTGGGGCCAAGAGCACAGGAGGATTGAGGCCCTAACCTCAGAGTTAGGGAAATCACTTCCTAACACTGGGAAAACAGTTTTTCGTCAGGTGAAGCACAGCTCAATTTTTATAACTTTCACTGAACTTGATCCTTGAACTATATAATACAAGCATAAAGTGAATTCTGAGTACTGTAACTCCCTCTTCTCTCCAGTCCACCTCCTGCCCTTATTCCTTCCCACTTACCCAGAACTCCCTCCCCCACATTCTTGACTTCTTTTTGAGAGCTCAACCAGGATCGTCTATGACATTTATTTTATCGATCAGAGAGCTATAGACTTGAACATATAGATTGTCCCTGATGTCATAAATATTAAAAACTGTAAGAGCCAAAGGGATGGATAACACGAAGGAAACAGTGTCTTCCTGACACACGGAGACTAACACACAGGTGAACTCACAGAGACTGTGGCACCAGGCTCAGGGACTGCATAGGTCTCAGCCATATGGAGTCCCAGCACTAAAAGGAGAAAGTGGACCTGTGCTCTCATCCCTAACCCAGAAGCTAGATCCAAATGACAACTGCTTACAGAAGAAAAATTAGTTTTCTCCAATGGAGTCTCATTGATTATATAAACTTCACTTAAGGAGGGCCCCATGCCAGTAGACAGCCAATACAAAATGAACTCCATGGTAATTAGGAAGATTTTTTTTGTCGAATATTGCTTTGTTTGGGCATTGTTTATCAAACTAGTCTTTTGCTTTTATATTATGGTTTGCAATTTATGGTTTTATGAGTTGTACATTGCGGGATGTGTGTGTGTGTGTGTGTGTGTGTGTGTTTCTTGTGCTTTTGTTTGTTGTTTGTTTTGCCTATTTGTTTTCCAAAGACAGCAAGAAAGACAGTGTGGACGTGGAGAGGTAAGGAACTGGGGAGGATCTGGGAGAAGATTGGGGGATGTGAAACAGCGATCAGAATATATTATATGAAAAAGGTTGTCAATTAAAAATAATAAATAAATAAATACAAAACAACAACAAAAAAGAATCCTGTGGCACAGAGCAGCACATTTAAAGTTTTAAAAAATAGTCTAGGGCTGGGGGTGTAGTGAAGCAGTTGTGTCGGCCGTACAAGGCCCCGGTTTTAGCCTCAACACTAACCAAACCTTAATAATAATAATGTAAGCTCTAAGGAAGCTCAGCATAGCTTAATCTCGCTGAGCCCCAGTTGTCTCCTCTATAAGAAGTGGGCCACGATGTAATACAATCTCTAAATAAAATCACTTGTGGCGAAGAATTTTTTTTAACTCTGAGGCTTTATTCAAACATAAAAAGACTTTTAATATTCTTCCTAATTACTTGTGTTTTTCTTTTTCCTTAATTAGTATCAACACTTTCACATGCATATGAAACAGACCAAGATGTCCATTCAGGAATAATTAAGGGGGAAAAAGGCTTTATTTTAGAAAGACTGTGGGATGCTGTTGGAGGGACAGCATGTCTTTTCTTTTTTCCTTTTTTTTTTTCAGGAAATTAGATGCAAATGAATTTATCTTCCTGAGGTTCTTCTGTACCTCATTTTAATCGAAGCTTCCTTGCACCAAAGCAATGTGGTTATGCTTATAATATATTATAAATATAACATAGTATAATAGTGAGTAATGATGAACAGGAAAAAGCTAGAAAGCCTGAGCAAGGGGCGGTGACAGCATGGGGTTAAAATCAATGTTTGGGAAGAAGGGCGGCGAGAAAGCAGGAAGCACAAAGAGATACACCCAACACTCTCATGCACAATCACACCCATTCACACAGATCACCCTCACTCCTTCACACTCACTGGTGGAAGGGCCTCCTCCCTCCCTTCATCCTCTCTTCCAGTGTAGACCAGTCTTTCCCTTGGAACAAAGGCTGTGTGTTTGCACACATGTAGAGTGCATGTGCATGCATGATCTGGTCAGTTTATCCTAGAGCTTTACATAATTGGATTTTGGAAGGCTGTGCATGGCTGGGGCGTTCCAGACTGAAGGACCAACAGTGTTACAGAGGCTTGCTTCACAACTCTCTTGGGGCACACTAGAAGCTAGAAAGGGCCTGGCCTGCTTCCAAGCAGCCGTTCTAGAAGGGGGAGAGCTAGCAAGGGAGTTTCCTATGTGCTTTGAAGTAATCTTGAGTTGAAAGGAATCATAAAGATTTGCCTGTTCATGAACTCATAGAAACTGTGATTGTTACCTTCAAAAGACCCGTATGAGATTGGTCCCACTGAGATCCCCACATGGATGGGGTTAGGGGCTCACAAGGCCCCACCTTTCCCTAGGGGAGTAGTAAAAGAAATTTAAAAAAACAGAAGAGTATTACTGTGTGGTCTTTCATTTTAAAAATGCAGAAATCAAGGAGGACTAGAGAAGGACAGTGACTTACCTGGGATCACATCGGTATTTTTATAAGTCTTCCCCTGAGTCTCTGCCATAGGCATTGCAGAATAGCACACCAGAGTCAGTGTCCTACCACATAAGGTAGAATGAAGCAAAAGCAAATAGTAGAACTTGGAATGCTGGAGAAACTGACAATCACTTCTGATTTGGAAACTAGAAATTCTTCCATAAAGAATGTGGTTTCCAAGGCTGTCACTAGAAACTTGAAGGATCCTAGCCACCCAGTGCCTACACAGACACATTCATCATGGCCACCTGCTGTCTCAGGCCACTCCCCTTGGAAAGTCACACCAAGATAGCAGGCCATTTAAAAAAAAATTAGCAAGGCAAGAGGGGAAGCGATAAAAAAAAAAAAAAAAAAAAAAAAAAAAAAAAAAAAAAAAAAACATAGAAAGGGAAAGAAACAGAAAGCAGTGACTTCAGAGTCTCTGAGAACAGTTCCAAATGTGTCACATCTGTCTGAAAATGGAATCACTTAAACATGCAAGAAGTGAACTGAAGAGCAAGGAAGCATTCCCTGACCCTGCTGGCAAGTCAGGGTGTTTGGTAGGGTTTCCTAAGAGGCGATGGTAGGAACATTGACCTCCTTGTGCGAGCCAAGTACTGACTGGATCCTTGCTGAAGACCACTGGGCCAGCCAAGGGGGAAAAGCTCAATAATGTTCATAGCACACTTACTTATAACAATCAGAAGCTGGAAAGAACCTAGATGTCCTTCAACAGAGGAATGGATACAGGAAATGTGCTACAATGGAGTACTACTCAGATATTAAAAACAATGACTTCAAGAAATTCTTAGGCAAATGGATGGAACTAGAAAATATCATCCTGAGTGAGGTAACCCATTACCAAAAAAAAAAAAAAATACACATGGTACAAACTCTCTGATAAGTGGATATTAGCCCAAAAGCTCAGAATAACCAAGAAACAATTCACAGACTGTATGAAGCTCAAGAAAAAAGAAAACCGAAATGTGAATGCTTCAGTCCTTCTTAGAAGGGAGAACAAAATACTCACGGGAGGAAATACGGGACAAAGAGTGGAGCAGGGACTGAAGGAAAGGCCATCCAGAGACTGCCCCAACTCCGGACCATCCCATATGTAGCCACCAAACCCACTCACTATTACTGATGCCAAGAAGTGTTTGCTGACAGGAATCAGATATGGATGTCTCTCTTTTTTTTTTTTAATTAACTTAAGTATTTCTTATTTACATTTCGAGTGTTATTCCCTTTCCCAGTTTCCAGGCCAACATCCCCCTAACCCCTCTCCCTCCCCTTCTTTATGGGTGTTCCCCTCCCCATCCTCCCCCCATTGCCGCCCTCCCCCCAACAATCACGTTCACTGGAGGTTCAGTCTTAGCAGGACCCAGAGCTTCCCCTTACGCTGGTGATCTTACTAGGATATTCAATGCTACCTATGAGGTCAGAGTCCAGGGTCAGTCCATGTATAGTCTTTAGGTAGTGGCTTAGTCCCTGGAAGCTCTGGTTGCTTGGCATTGTTGTTCATTTGGGGTCTCGAGCCCCTTCAAGCTCTTCCAGTTCTTTCTCTGATTCCTTCAACGGGGGTCCTGTTCTCAGTTCAGTGGTTTGCTGCTGGCATTCGCCTCTGTATTTGCTGTATTCTGGCTGTGTCTCTCAAGAGCGATCTACATCCAGCTCCTGTCGGTCTGCACTTCTTTGCTTCATCCATCTTGTCTAATTGGATGGCTGTATATGTATGGGCCACATGTGGGGCAGGCTCTGAATGGGTGTTCCTTCTGTGTCTGTTTTAATCTTTGCCTCTCTATTCCCTGCCAAGGGTATTCTTGTTCCCCTTTTAAAGAAGGAGTGAAGCATTCACATTTTGATCATCCATCTTGAGTTTCATGTGTTCTAGGCATCTAGGGTAATTCAAGCATTTGCGCTAATAGCCACTTGTCAATGAGTGCATGCCATGTGTGTTTTTCTGTGATTGGGTTACCTCACTCAGGATGATATTTTCCAGATCCAACCATTTGCCTATGAATTTCATAAAGGCATTGTTTTTGATAGCTGAGTAATATTCCACTGTGTAGATTTACCACATTTTCTGAATCCATTCCTCTGCTGAAGGGCATCTGGGTTCTTTCCAGCTTCTGGCTATTATAAATAAGGCTGCGATGAACATAGTGGAGCATGTGTCTTTCTTATATGTTGGGGCATCTTTTGGGTATATGCCCAAGAGAGGTATAGCTGGATCCTCAGGCAGTTCAATGTCCAATTTTCTGAGGAACCTCCAGGCTGATTTCCAGAATGGTTGTACCAGTCTGCAATCCCACCAACAATGGAGGAGTGTTCCTCTTTCTCCAAATCCTTGCCAGCATTTGCTGTCACCTGAGTTTTTGATCTTAGCCATCCTCACTGGTGAAATCTCAGGGTTGTTTTGATTTGCATTTCGCTTATGACTAAAGATGTTGAACATTTCTTTAGGTGTTTCTCAGCCATTTGGCATTCCTCAGCTGTGAATTCTTTGTTTAGCTCTGAACCCCATTTTTAATAGGGTTATTTGTCTCCCTGCAGTCTAACTTCTTGAGTTCTTTGTATATTTTGGATATAAGGCCTCTATCTGTTGTAGGATTGGTAAAGATCTTTTCCCAATCTGTTGGTTGCCGTTTTGTCCTAACCACAGTGTCCTTTGCCTTACAGAAGCTTTGCAGTTTTATGAGATCCCATTTGTCGATTCTTGATCTTAGAGCATAAGCCATTGGTGTTTTGTTCAGGAAATTTTTTCCAGTGCCCATGTGTTCGAGATGCTGCCCTAGTTTTTCTTCTATTAGTTTGAGTGTATCTGGTTTGATGTGGAGGTCCTTGATCCACTTGGACTTAAGCTTTGTACAGGGTGATAAGCATGGATCGATCTGCATTCTTCTACATGTTGACCTCCAGTTGAACCAGCACCATTTGCTGAAAATGCTATCTTTTTTCCATTTGATGGTTTTGGCTGCTTTGTCAAAAATCAAGTGCCCATAGGTGTGTGGGTTCATTTCTGGGTCTTCAATTCTGTTCCATTGGTCTATCTGTCTGTCTCTGTACCAATACCATGCAGTTTTTATCACTATTGCTCTGTAATACTGCTTGAGTTCAGGGATAGTGATTCCCCCTGAAGTCCTTTTATTGTTGAGGATAGTTTTAGCTATCCTGGGTTTTTTGTTATTCCAGATGAATTTGCAAATTTTTCTGTCTAACTCTTTGAAGAAATGGATTGGTATTTTGATGGGAATTGCATTGAATCTGTTGATCGCTTTTGGTAAAATGGCCATTTTTACTATATTAGTCCTGCCAATCCATGAGCATGGGAGATCTTTCCATCTTCTGAGGTCTTCTTCAATTTCTTTCTTCAGAGTCTTGAAGTTCTTATTGTACAGATCTTTTACTTGCTTGGTTAAAGTCACACCGAGGTACTTTATATTATTTGGGTCTATTATGAAGGGTGTCGTTTCCCTAATTTCTTTCTCGGCTTGTTTCTCTTTTGTGTAGAGGAAGGCTACTGATTTATTTGAGTTAATTTTATACCCAGTCATTTTGCTGAAGTTGTTTATCAGCTTTAGTAGTTCTCTGGTGGAACTTTTGGGATCACTTAAATATACTATCATATCATCTGCAAATAGTGATATTTTGACTTCTTCTTTTCCGACCTGTATCCCCTTGATCTCCTTTTGTTGTCTGATTGCTGTGGCTAGAACTTCAAGAACTATATTGAATAAGGAGGGAGAGAGTGGGCAGCCTTATCTAGTCCCTGATTTTAGTGGGATTGCTTCAAGTTTCTCTCCATTTAGTTTAATGTTAGCAACTAGTTTGCTGTATATGGCTTTTACTATGTTTAGGTATGGGCCTTGAATTCCAATTCTTTCCAGGACTTTTATCATGAAGGGGTGTTGAATTTTGTCAAATGCTTTCTCAGCATCTAATGAAATGATCATGTGGTTTTGTTCTTTCAGTTTGTTTATATAATGGATCACGTTGATGGTTTTCCGTATATTAAACCATCCCTGCATGCCTGGGATGAAGCCTACTTGATCATGGTGGATGATTGTTTTGATGTGCTCTTGGATTCGGTTTGCCAGAATTTTATTGAGTATTTTTGCGTCGATATTCATAAGGGAAATTGGTCTGAAGTTCTCTTTCTTTCTTGGGTCTTTGTGTGATTTAGGTATAAGAGTAATTGTGGCTTCATAGAAGGAATTCGGTAGTGCTCCATCTGTTTCAGTTTTGTGGAATAGTTTGAATAGTATTGGTATGAGGTCTTCTATGAAGGTCTGATAGAATTCTGCACTAAACCCGCCTGGACCTGGGCTCTTTTTGGTTGGGAGACCTTTAATGGCTGCTTCTATTTCCTTAGGAGTTATGGGGTTGTTTAACTGGTTTATCTGTTCCTGATTTAACTTCGGTACCTGGTATCTGTCTAGGAAATTGTCCATTTCCTGCAGATTTTCAAATTTTGTTGTATATAAGCTTTTATAGTAAGAGCTGATGATTTTTTGAATTTCCTCTGATTCTGTAGTTATGTCTCCCTTTTCATTTCTGATTTTGTTAATTTGGACACACTCTCTGTGTCCTCTCGTTAGTCTGGCTAAGGGTTTATCTATCTTGTTGATTTTCTCAAAGAACCAACTTTTGGTTCTGTTGATTCTTTCTATGGTCCTTTTTGTTTCTATTTGGTTGATTTCATCTCTGAGTTTGATTATTTCCTGCCTTCTACTCCTCCTGGGTGTATTTGCTTCTTTTTTTTTTCTAGAGCTTTTAGCTGTGCTGTCAAGCTGCTGACATATGCTCTCTCCTGTTTCTTTCTGCAGGCACCCAGAGCTATGAGTTTTCCTCTTAGCACAGCTTTCATTGTGTCCCATAAGTTTGGGTATGTTGTACCTTCATTTTCATTAAATTCTAAGAAGTCTTTAATTTCTTTCTTTATTTCTTCCTTGACCAGGTTATCGTTGAGTAGAGCATTATTCAATTTCCACGTATATGTGGGCGTTCTTCCCTTATTATTATTGAAGACCAGCTTTAGGCCGTGGTGGTCTGATAGCACGCATGATATTATTTCTATCTTTCTGTACATGTTGAGGCCCGTTTTTTGAACAATTATATGGTCAATTTTGGAGAAAGTTCCATGAGGAGCTGAGAAGAATGTATATCCTTTTGCTTTAGGATAGAATGTTCTATAAATATCTGTTAAGTCCATTTGGTTCATGACTTCTCTTAGTCTGTCTACGTCTCTGTTTAATTTCTGTTTCCATGATCTGTCCATTGATGAGAGTGGGGTGTTGAAATCTCCCACTATTATTGTGTGAGGTGCAATGTGTGTTTTGAGTTTAGTAAGGTTTCTTTTATGTGTGTAGGTGCCCTTGTATTTGGGGCATAGATATTTAGGATTGAGAGTTCATCTTGGTGGATTTTTCCTTTGATGAATATGAAGTGTCCTTCCTTATCTTTTTTGATGAATTTTAGTTGAAAATTGATTTTATTTCATATTAGAATGGCTACTCCAGCTTGCTTCTTCCGACCATTTGCTTGGAAAGTTGTTTTCCAGCCTTTCACTCTGAGGTAGTGTCTGTCTTTGTCTCTGAGGTGTGTTTCCTGTAGGCAGCAGAATGCAGGGTCCTCGTTGCGTATCCAGTTTGTTAATCTATGTCTTTTTATTGGGGAGTTGAGGCCGTTGATGTTGAAAGATATTAAGGAATAGTGATTATTGCTTCCTGTTATATTCATATTTGGATGTGAGGTTATGTTTGTGTGCTTTCATTCTCTTTGTTTTGTTGCCAAGATGATTAGTTTCTTGCTTCTTCTAGGGTATAGCTTGCCTCCTTATGTTGGGCTTTACCATTTATTATCCTTTGTAGTGTTGGATTTGTAGAAAGATATTGTGTAAATTTGGTTTTTTCATGGAATATCTTGGTTTCTCCATCTATGTTAATTGAGAGTTTTGCAGGATACAGTAACCTGGGCTGGCATTTGTGTTCTCTTAGGGTCTGTATGACATCTGTCCAGGATCATCTGGCTTTCATAGTCTCTGTCGAAAAGTCTGGTGTGATTCTGATAGGTCTGCCTTTATATGTTACTTGACCTTTTTCCCTTACTGCTTTTAATATTCTTTCTTTATTTTGTGCATTTGGTGTTTTGACTATTATGTGACGGGAGGAATTTTTCTGGTCCAATCTATTTGGAGTTCTGTATGCTTCTTGTATGCTTATGGGTATCTCTTTCTTTAGGTTAGGGAAGTTTTCTTCTATGATTTTGTTGAAGATATTTACTGGTCCTTTGAGCTGGGAGTCTTCACTCTCTTCTATACCTATTATCCTTAGGTTTGATCTTCTCATTGAGTCCTGGATTTCCTGTATGTTTTGGACCAGTAGCTTTTTCCGCTTTACATTATCTTTGACAGTTGAGTCGATGATTTCTATGGAATCTTCTGCTCCTGAGATTCTCTCTTCTATCTCTTGTATTCTGTTGGTGAAGCTTGTATCTACAGCTCCTTGTCTCTTCTTTTGGTTTACTATATCCAGGGTTGTTTCCATGTGTTCTTTCTTGATTGCTTCTATTTCCATTTTTAATTCCTTCAACTGTTTGATTGTGTTTTCCTGGAATTCTTTCAGGGATTTTTGTGATTCCTCTCTGTAGACTTCTACTTGTTTATTTATGTTTTCTTGTGTTTCTCTAAGGGAGTTCTTCATGTCTTTCTTGAAGTCCTCCAGCATCATGATCAAATATGATTTTGAAACTAGATCTTGCTTTTCTGGTGTGTTTGGATATTCCGTGTTTGCTTTGGTGGGAGAATTGGGCTCCGATGATGCCATGTAGTCTTGGTTTCTGTTGCTTGGGTTCCTGTGCTTGCCTCTTGCCATCAGATTATCTCTAGTGTTACTTTGTTCTGCTATTTCTGACAGTGGCTAGACTGTCCTATAAGCCTGTGTGTCAACAATGCTGTAAACCTGTTTTCCTGTTTTCTTTCAGCCAGTTATGGGAACAGAGTGTTCTGCTTTCGGGCGTGTAGTTTTTCCTATCTACAGGTCTTCAGCTGTTCCTGTGGGCCTGTGTCTTGAGTTCACCAGGCAGGTCACTTGGAGCAGGAAGGTTTGTCTTACCTGTGGTCCCGAGGCTCAAGTTTGCTGGTGGGGTGTTGCTTATGAGTTCTCCGAGGGGGCAGCATCAGGAAGATCTGTGCTGCCCTTTCCGGGAGCTTCCGTGCACCAGGGTTCCAGATGGCGTTTGGTGTTTTCCTCTGGAATCAGAGATGTGGGCAGAGTGTAGTCTCTTCTGGTTTCCTAGGCGTGTCTGCCTCTCTGAAGGTTTAGCTCTCCCTCCCATGGGATTTGGGTGCAGAGAACTGTTTATCTGGTCGGTCCCTTCAGGTTCTGGAGGTGTCTCAGACTCAGGGGACCTGCTGCTCCCGTGCCCTTATCTACGGGAACCCAGAGGCCATATACAGTTTCCTCTTGGGCCAGGGATGTGAGCAGGGGTGGGCAGTGTTGGTGGTCTCTTCCACTCTGCAGTCTCAGGAGTGCCCACCTATCCGGGTGGTGAGCTCTCTCTCCCATGGGGTTTGGGAGCAGTGAGCTGCTGCGGCAGGGATCCTCGAGTTTGGGAATCCCGCTAAAAACCGGAAGTGTCCGGTCCTAGAGGAATTTTGCCTCTGTGTGTCCTGAGTTCACCAGGCAGGTCTCTTGGAGCAGGAAGGTTTGTCTTACCTGTGGTCCCGAGGCTCAAGTTTGCTGGTGGGGTGTTGCTTATAAGCTCTCCACGGGGGCAGCAACCAGGAAGATCTGCCGATATGGATGTCTCTTGAGAGGCCCTGCCAGAGCCCTACTGATACAGATGAGGATGCTTGCAGCTAACCATTGGACTGAACAAAGAGACCCCAATGGAGGAGCTGAAGGAGTGTGCAATCCCATAGGAGGAACAACAATATTAACCAACCAGACCCCACCAGAGCTCCCAGGGACTAAACCACCAAGCAAAGAGTACACATGGAGGGACCCAGGTTTATATGTAGCAGAGGATGGCATTCTCTGGCATCAATAGGAGGAGAAGCCCTTGGTCCTGTGAAGGCTCGTTTCCCCAGTGTAGGGGAATGTCAGGGTGTTAAGGTGGGAGTAGGAGAGTCCTCATAGAAGCAATGAAGGAGGGAGGGAGGGAAAGGGGATGACATTTGATGTAAATACATAAAATATCCAGTAAAAATTAAAATTAAAAAAGAAAAGTATGTATAATACTTGGTAGAAATGATGCATGAGGGATGCCTCTGATGATTGTGATCAATGGTGTGATACCATGGAAGGCAGAGGGGAGAAAAATGGCACTCCCTGGCATGGGGAGTGAGCAGACTGTGGTCAGTGCTGAGGACACATACTAGATAGCAGGGTAAACTCCCACAGATGAAAGGGAACATTCCCCAGGCACCTCTTGGCAGGCCATTAACCCTCAGACAGCTGAAGGTTTTGACTGGGAGCCTCACTCCTTACCCCACCCCTTAGCCACACAGCCTACCATTCCCCATCACCCAAATAAGACATTTAATTAGGAGACCAAACGTCCCCACGCACCCTCATTCTCCGTGAATAATAACTGGTGACTGATGACACCCTTTCACCTTAACTGGTGCACCAGGTTAGAAAGCAGACTGACTCGCAAGGGTGGAAATGGCAAGGGATAGAGGGTTGAACGTAACAATAAAGGACCAGTAAGAGGGAGATTACTGAATGATAGGATAGTTTTAGATCTTGACTGTGGTGTTAAACAAACCTGTAATAGCAGGCTAAAGCCATGTCTGTTTCCTGATTTCACCGCTGTACAGTAGCTATGCACAAATATAATCACTGGAGAAGCAGATCAAAGTCACACAGTTCTCTCTGAATGACCTTTGCAACTCCCTTTGCATCTGTAACTATTTCAGTACTAAGATGTTCTTTGAAAACAACTGAAACAGACAAAAGAGGTACAGCGAACTCTGAAACCCATGGAGCTCCGTGGAGCCCTGAAACAAGGACTCAGCAGAACTGAGCTCTGTGCCACCAGCACTCACCGGGAGCGACATATCAGGAGCTAGTAGGAGCAGAGATGGCTGTTGCTGCAGACATGGTGCTAACGGAGACTCTGTTCTTTGATGTTTGGAATTGTAAGAGAAAGGGGCCAAGATGTCTCCGCAACATTTTTATTTCAGTTGATGCAAGAACATAACAGCTTTGGCCTCCACTGGCGGGAAAGAATGTGGAAACGAATCCCATGCCCGGAAGCAGCATGGTAATAGACCGGAGCATGCATCTGAGTTTCTGCAGCATTCTGGATAACAAATAGTTAACTCTAGACCCACCTCCAAGTAGGGCTGTAAGTACAGGGTTTTGGTAACCTGCTTTTAGTTTCTTCCATGTTGTGACTTCTGTCTTTCTCAAACACCTAGCTGATTTTCTCTTCAGTGTCTGAGTCAGTTAAAACCGTCATACCAGACAGCTTTAATAACCAGTGCCATCCGGCGAAGTCATCTGTTTACACCATCCACAGATTATCTCACTTCAACCGGGATGGGCGGCACACAAACGTACCAAGTGGATGCAATTATTTCCCCTTTGCAGATGAGCAGAGCTCCGAGATGTAAAGTCACATTGCCTGTGGAGGTAATACTGGATAGGGCCAAGACTCAAACCAGGCTGACTCAAGACTCCAAACCCAGGGCAGCTCACCAACAGACTACATACACTGCTTCTCACAGGATGAGACCAGCAAGGAGGCAAAAGAAACAGGGTCTCCAGAGCCAGGTGAGTCCCATAGACAGGCTCAGTCACAGTCGTGCTGCTGCTGGTGGTGGATAGGCCCAGGAAATGTTCCTCTCAGAGAACAGTGTCAGGGAGCAAGGGGTCTCTCCATTTTTTTCCTAGGGTCACCTGTGAAGGAGGGCAAGCATCCTGCCACCTCACGGCTCATGGCTAAACTCCTTTCCCAGAACACTCTGAGGAATGGCAGAGATGCAGTGCAGACGGAGGCACCCTCCAGTCCCATCTGCCAAGCAGTAGGAGCATCCAGGTTGTACATTAAACTGACCGCCAGTGGGAAGGCCAAGGCCTTTGACAATGACTAGCTATAGAATTAAGGAACTCAACAGTGATATCTCTTTCTCCACCTTCTTAAGGTCTGCAGCAGGGACATTAGAGAACAAAAGAGTGAAATTTCCTGGCCTGAGGATGGTCCCTATGAAAACTCCGCTGGGGAAAGCCTTCAAAACACACTCTCACAGCAAAATGTGAGGTCACCAGGCCAAGTTATTAGATTGAATATTCTGAAGCCAAGAGCAGGGAGAGCCTCAGAGACACAGCTGGCATCTGTACCGTGAGGCTCAGCCAGTAGACTGAAGGTTTAGCCCTCCTGTCTACGTGGTTCTCACAGGCAGCCTGGGGATTTTCAGGTCAGATCAATAGGGGGACAAGGTAAAGGTAAATGGGTCAGAAGACCCTCAGCCTCACTCCTCAAGCATGTTGTGGAGGACATCGACAAGGACTATTCAGCCCCTAGTAAGATACGCCTAGAAACTAGATGCTACATTTTAATCAGGTGTACACTGCAAGCCCTGTATAATATATTTATATTAAATATATATAACTTTATAATGTATTTATAGATTCATCTCATGGACTTCTCCATATGCCATACAGAAGAATACAGTCATCATCCCTGGTCTACAGGTGAGGAGACCCAGGCTCAGAGATACCAAACAAATTGCCTAAAGTGCCCAGATAATCAACGATACAGCCAGGATTTGAACTCCTGACCTGCACTTAACTGCTCTACTACGGACTCCCACAACAGATCGTGGTGGGGATGATGGGGAAAGAAACTGGACTCCACACCTGCCCAGATCAAAAGATCCTGGCTACTAAAAAAGATCCCATGGGGCTAAGGGCATAGCTGGGTGGCAGAATACTTGTCTGTGGGGCACAAGACCCTGGGTTCAATCCCCAGTACCACCAAAAGCATCTGATGCACGTGGTTCCTTGGGCTGCCATACACGTGCACGGTAACGTGCTGCCTAACCCTGCATATGTCCCTCCCTTCCCATCCCCTACATTTTGCTTCTAACATCTGCTTTTTGAACATGTTTTTTCAACATGTTCTTTGAGGATCGCATGCTCCAGATTTTGCAAAGCCCAGATGTGAGATGTGCTTGACCCCTGGTTGTTGGAACTCAGAATTTCTATGACGTCATGCCTGCTGCTCGCTTGCAAAAGCTAGGAACAAAATTGTGAAAGAGATGGATACTGTTGGGAACGTTCTTTCTTGAGGGAAAGGAGAGAGGCTCAAGAAACTTGAAGAGTTCAAGCAACTTAAGTTTCTGGATGCTCACAAAGCTCACAGGATATGTGGGTCCTTTCCCTAAATTGTGAAAGCTAGTCAACTGATTCGAGAGAGGAGACTCTCCTCATGTTCTGTCCTCAGATTGTTTCAAGGACGCCAGTGATTTAGTCATCACCCATCTCAGAGTGGATTTTGCAGCTCCTGAATCACCGGTTCTCCTGTAAGTAACCCTCATTCACGCTTCTGCAAGGAACCCCAATAAACTCTGGTTCATGATGCTAGACCTGGATGGAGCTGTTTTCCTCCATCTCTCATTGCTCTCTCTATCTGAGGTGAATAGGAATAGCCTCGCCAGGAAAAGTCTCGATGGAAGGATAGAGGTCAAACTACTGGGAGATTCTCTGTAGAGATATACTTCTACCCTGAGCCTTTCATACATGTGAACTGATATTGTCATTGTCTGCCTATCATGGTCACTGTAGGGCTTAAAAAATTTGTGTGTGAGCTCTGAGTCCTGAAACATGCTTCTGAAAAGATAAGCTTTAAATGTTTGTAGCCATCCCTTAACAGCAACAATGCCAGTGTGTGTGTGTGTGTGTGTGTGTGTGTGTGTGTGTGTGTGTGTGTGTGTGTGTGCAAAGGGAGATGCAGAGATGACTTGTTAGAACACATAGTACAGGGAAGCCAGCATGTGCATCATGGTGCCGTTTGTGTCATGTCAGAAGAGGATAAAGAATGCCTGTGTTTTCCTGAATATGGATGGATGGATGGATGGATGGATGGATGGATGGATGGATGGATGGATAAGACATTGGTGCTTCTGCTTGCTTTCAGGAAGGGACTGTAGCTTGAAGCCACATTCAGATGGACATCTGCAGCATTCCATTATGGTATAGGGTGTTCAATACCAAGAAAAACTTATACACACACATAAATAGCCAAGGGGATGCTCGTGGTATCTTCACAAAGAAAATGGACAGAGCCTCAGAGACTCTGAATTTAAGTGTTGTTTCTGATACTTCTGAAACTACTTGATATTCCTGAGTCCAGATTTCTTCAGTAATGGGGTTGGGTGTAATAATGCTTTCCCAAGGCTGTCGAAAGGATGTACTTGTTTATTCTTGTTAAGGTTTTGGCCTTAACACATTCTAGACAGCTCTCTACCATTGAGCTGCAGCCACGACCCTAGGCTGTTTATTGAGTACTTGCTATAAACCAGGCCTGAATCGGTATCATGTTTTATCAAGGTGAGTCCATTAGATCTCTTCCCACATCATGTATCATGGACGTACAGAAGCATGGGGAACATGGATACACAATGACTCAGTCTGTCTCACATTGTCATGAGTGCTATACCAGAAGTGACTGTATGGGACAGAGAACAAGTCAGGGCTTGTTCTCTCTCTCTCTCTCTCTCTCACTCTCTCTCTCTCTCTCTCTCTCTCTCTCTCTCTCTCTCTCTCTCCCCCTCTCCCTCTCCCTCTCCCTCTCCCTCTCCCTCTCCCTCTTCCTCTCCCTCTCCCTCTGTGTGTGTGTGTGTGTGTGTGTGTGTGTGTGTGTGTGTGTGTATCTGTGTTGGCATGTCAATGGATGCTTCGCTCATGCACATGTGTGCGAAGGCCAGAAGTCAACTCTGTGTCATTCCTAAGGAAACTTCCACTTTCTTTTTTTTTTTTTTTTGGTTCTTTTTTTTTTCCGGAGCTGGGGACCGAACCCATGGCCTTGCACTTCCTAGGCAAGCGCTCTACCACTGAGCTAAATCCCCAACCCCCACTTTCTTTTTAAACAAATGATTTCACCGGCCTGGACCTCACTGGGTAGGTTAGACTTGCCAGTCAGTAGACCCCAGGGATCTGCCTGTCTCCCCCCCAACCCCAACCCACACAATGTGCAGATCCTGATCTTGGATCATCCTGTATATTCCGCCTGCTTGAGAAATAACATGTAAGCTCACACCAAACAACTCAAACAGACAATGACTTGGCAAAAAAAAGAAGGGAGGAACATTTTAGATTTATGGTGTGAAAGTGTGGAGCCAGAAGTAAGAGCAAGGAATCACAAAAGCCCGACATAGCTAAGGAACAGTGTGAGGAGAAAACGTGGAGGTGTTAGGGGGAGTGAGAGCTCCCCATGATTCCAGGACCCCCTCCCCATGTTGGGGACCCTGCAATGCCTGCCTTCCATAAGCAGTGAGAGCAAGGAGCCCTCCATTTCCCAAGGCAGAGACTCAGAAGAACAAGCTCAAACAACTTCTACCATTTGCTCTCTGGGAACCTCCAGCTCTTTGTCTCCCCATAAAGAGATAAATGATGCTTCTGAAAAAATTGCTTTGACATCCCAGTGCACCCTAGGAAGAGCCCACATCTCAGGCTCTCTCAAAGCATGACTCCATTGGAGCGCCATAATGAGAAAGGTAGTAGACAGTAGGCCCTGGGTATCAATAGGAAATTGGTCTTTGGACCCACTCCACCTTTCTTTCAATATCCATGCCCTTATAGAAAATGACGTAGGGGGCTGGAGGGCTGACTCAGTTGGTAAAGTGCTTGCTGTGCAAGATGAGTCCCTGATTTTGGACTCCCATAAGAGCTAGGTGCAGCACACTTCCGTGAGGGTGGGGCAAGGTGTGGTGACAGAGGCAGGTGACTCCTGATTGCTCATTGCCAGCATAGACAAATTAGTGAGCTACAGACTTAGTGAGGGCACCTGCTGAAAAAATTTTTAAAAAACTGAGGTGAAGACCATCTCTCTCAAGCTTGGGGATCATTGCATAAGGGGAGGCAGAAGACCATGAGAGACAGGAGTCAGGAAGGACTGGAGAGAAACAGTGTCTTCAGGACTCAACAGGAGAGAGGCATCATGGGAACCTGCAGAAGACCTGCACAAGATCAGTCCTATCAATATTCCAGGATGGGGAGGAGGGGGATCCTAACTCCCTACCTCTAACTGAGGAGTTAGTGACAGTTGAAGGCTTCTGGGGTAAGTTATCTTTAAGGGTATGGCCCCAGCTAGTCAACTATGACCTAATAGTTGACTCTACACTTTGGAGTATATGAGCAGCACAAATGGGACTCACTGGGTTTTAAAAAACAGGACTCAAAGTTGGGAGGGTCGAGGTAGAGAGAAGTTGGGAGAGTAATAGGGGTTTAAATATAACCAAAGTGCACTGTACACATACCTTACACGTGTGTGAAAATATTGTATATTTAAGGGTAGAAAGCAATTGAGAAAGACATCCAGCTATCAACCTCTCACCTCTACACACTGATGTGCACACATGTGAACACATATACATACAAGCATGTATGGTGCATACACAATGCACACATACATGAAGGTAAACATAAAATTTAAAAGAAAATAGAACAGCATTTTCATGTGCTTCCCAAATCTTCTTGCGTGGCTTAAATCTCCTTATGTCAAGTATGGTGCCTCACAGAAGGCCACAGTGTGTAGAGGTCCTGGGACTGATGGTGACAAGAGAAACATTGCCAATGCTCTCAGCACGGCTTTTCTCTTAAATATTTCTGAACTGCAGTTGGTTAAGTCCATGGACGTGAATGGTCAGCTCCATTTCTGAACTATTTTTCCCTCTAGATCGAGAACGATCAAATCTGGCACACTCCCTCTTTTATGTTATTCACAAGTAAAGGACAGTTTTAACATTGTAATATTGTTTAATACCTTTTGATCACATTTGTTTATTGTGTGTATGTTTGTCACACACACACACACACACAACACACACACACACACACACACACACACACACACACACACACACACACACGAGTATGCCACAGTATGTGTGTGGCGGTCAGAGGACAACTCCCAGGAGTCCGTTTTCTTCTTCCACCATGTAAGTTCCAGGGATCAGCCCTCTACAGAAAGCATACTGAACCATCTCACTGGCCCTAAATGTTTTTGTAATCAAATGAAAAACTATATTTCATAACTTGTGACTTTTTTGTAAATAAAAAAGAGGATGAAAGAATCTTCGCAGGAAAGTTTTGAACACACTGAAGGATAACAAAAGCTGGGCCTTTACAATGTTTCTTACATCGGCCATGAATACGGTTCTCTGTTATATTGAAGAGTTTTTCTTGTTGTGATGTTGGCTCTAATGTTCCAGCATTCTGGGACCCTTTATGGCAGCAGCAGAAGGATGACTTCAGACACTGCTGACTGTCCGGCTGATGACATGGCAGTTCTGTAATGCCGGCATTCTCCATGCAAACCCTGTGCTGTGAATATAAATAGAAGTCAGCCGTCATCAGGAAGCACTTCCAAGCTGAGGTCATCTTCCCTGGCACTGTCACAGCAGGCCCAGACAAGTGCTGGGACAGGAGAGCAGGGAGAAGGGCTTGAGAGGGAAGCCAGAACGTGGTATGCAACACATGTGTGGAAAAGTTAGACCAACCTGGGTTATCCAAACCTGCTGCATATTATGGTTTGGATCTAAAACATCTCTCACCCAATCATGCTTTCAATCCCTGTTGTCCCCTTTGTTATGGGAGACTGTGGAGCTTGCAGGGGCTATGCTAGCTGGTAGAGAACAGTAACTTAGAGCAGGCCACGGAAGGTTATTTCCCCGATCTGACTTTGTTTTCTGTTTCCCAACCCACTATTATATGAGCAGCCTTTGCCAAATGCTCTCTGCCATGAACTCCACTGCACTTTCCCCATCATGATGACCCTCCCAAAACAGGAATCATTGTCATTCTTTCTCCCTCCAGCTGTTTGGGTCATAGTGCTGTGAAAGTAATTACTGCAGTAGGCACCATGAACCAGACTGCAACTGCGGGTTGGTGGGAGCTCTTACGTGAATTGAGTCCCATAGCCCTGTATGGCCAACATAGTACAGTAGGGACTACTGTTATGTCTGCTTAAGAGAGGGCAAGGAGAGCAGAAAGATTAAGTAACTAGCCCGGGGCAATACAATCAGTGATCTCATTCCAAATCTGGGTAGAGAGCTTTTGAATTTGGCCTCAGAGCTTTCTGATGTGTGTGTTAACCCAGGGAAGATATAAAAACTGAGGAAGTTTAGCAACAATGTCAAGACCTCTGGGCACAGAAAGGTTTGTACATAAGACGCCATTTATTTAGTGGGATCTGTTGTTTTCTTACAGTCATGTGTGGTCTACCACACTTGCCAATCTGCATGTACCATGAGTGTCCCACCAACATCAACACCCACAAACCGTGTGGTCTCAGAGTACACACTGAGCACATTTATGTGAGCTCTAGGGACACCCCCAGCCCAGAGAGCACAGAGAGTCCAGGCGCTCTCCAGCTCCTGGTAAGTAATATTGCCCCAGCTCATCTTTTCCACTTAAGGCCCAGCCAAGCCAGGCATGATGGCTCATGCCTCTGATTCCAGCACTCGGGAGGCTAAACCAGGAAGAGTGGAGGTGGAGGACAGTATGAGAGACACCCTGAGACTTGGAAACAAAAATAAAATAAAATAAATATATACTTTATTGAAAAATATATTTTCATGCAATAAATTTTGATCATGGTTTCCCTCCCCCAATCCCTCCCAGACTCTCCCCCACCTCTCTACCCATTCAACTTTGTATTTTCTTTCTCTCTGTAAAGTGAACCACAAAAATAATAGACACACAGAAAACAATCCCACAAAAAAATGGAAATCAAAATAAACAAGAAAAAGATCAATAAGACAAAAAAAATACCCAAACAAAGTGAAATGAAACAAAAAGTATACAAAAATACCATCGAGTTCATCTTGGTGCTGGCCAGTCACTCCAGGACATGGGACCCTGTAGTTAATATAGCCAGTGAGGCTCCATTGGAGAAGACTGAGTTTTCCTTTGCTAGTGGGTATCAATTGCAGAGAGTTTCTTAGTTGGGGAGAGGAGACCATGTTGACTTTCCCTTCTTAGTGCAAGGACCCTGTCTGGCTGGGACCTGTGCAGAGCCCAGTGCATGTTGCCACAGTCACTGAGTTCTTATGTGCCTCAGTCCTGTTGTGTCTGGAAGACATTGGTTCCTTGGAGTTATCCATCACATCTGGTTCTTACAGTCTTTCTGTCTCCTCTTCTGCCAAGATCCCTGAACATAGAGAAAGGGGTTTGATAAAGATAACCTATTTAGAACTGGGTTCTCGGGGTTGGAGAGATAGCTCAGTGGATAAGAGCACTGACTGCTCTTCCAGAGGTCCTGAGTTCAACTCCCAGCAACCACATGGTGGCTCACAACCATCTGTAATGGGATCTGATGCCTCCTTCTTGTGTATCTGAAGACAGCTACATTGTACTCATAGAATAAATAAATAAATCTTTAAAAAAAATAACTGGGTTCTCTAAAGTCTCTCTCTACTATTTGATGGTGGATAAAAAAAAATAGGCTAGCAGTGGTGACACACACCTTTAACTCCAACACCCAGGAGGCAGAGGCAGGCAGATCTCTGTGAGTTTGAAACCTGTCTGGTCTACAGAGAGAACCAGGGCTACACAGAGAAACAAAAGACTAACCAAGTCCCATGTGCACAATTATCTGCACGAGAAACAGAAATTAGGCATGATGTCAATAATCATAATAATGCGTATTACTTATTAAACCTTACAGACCTTCAACTTAACCTTTAACTTCTCGATGGCTCTGCAAGAACTAGGCTCTGCTGCCCCTGTCTTTCACAGTGGAAGAGGTGAAGTACACACCACAGGCTCCCAGAAAGGAAATGGCTGATTCAATATAAGTGTCCCACTATAAGCCCTGTTACCAGACATGATGTCGCAAAGACCACCCTGAGAATCATAAGGGATCTCCCAGGACCAAATCAGTTCAATTGATAGTTATCAAATACACATGTGCACACGATATTGTAGTAAGAGTTGACAACCCAATGATTAAAATAATCCTTGCCCTGTGGAATTTAGAGTTCAATAAGGAAAACTACAGAATATATTTATCCAGCTATTACTGAGCATCTGCTATATCCCTGAGACAGATGTATGAAGAAGAGGAGATTTGTAAAGATTATAACAGCTAGAAGTGACAGCTGACTCCAAGGAAACTGACTTCCAGACACAACAGGACCGATGCACATACGAACTCACAGAGACTGTAGCAGCGTGCACAGGGCCTGCATAGATAGGTCTCAGTCAGACAGGGTCCCAACACTGAGAAGGGGAAGTGGAGCTGGTCTCCTATCCTTAACCAAGAAGTCATCTCTGATATTTTTTGTAAGTTTGAGGCTGGTGATACAGCTCCTTGCTGGTAAGTCTAATGACATGTTTACAATCCCCAAGGTCCACAAGGTAGAAGGAGAAAACTGAAGGTTGTCCTCTGACCTCCACATACATTCCCTTCCCTCTGTGTACACGCATGCACACGCATACACACACACACACACACACACACACACACACACACACACACACAAAACAAATAAGTAAATAGGAAGGGAGGGAGGGAGGGAGGGAGAAAGGGAAGGATAAAAAAGAAAAGTTTGAGTGTTTGGTGAATAGAAAAGGCAGAAGTCTTACCTTCTTAAGATCAGAGCATTCCCAGACAATGGAGTTGGTTGTTCTAGACAGAAGGTGGTCAGTCAGTTGAAAGGGACCATACATACCCTCATTCCCAACCAGGATATGTTAATTGTCCTCTGGTCCTCTCTCCAGCATCAGCCTGAAATCATTGATTCAAGTATTTTTACAATCACCTCCCAGGAGCTGGCACCCTGTAGGGCACTGGCAGATGGTGTTGTGTAGCTGATCTCCCACTTTGCTGAACCCCAAGGGTTCTGTACAGTTCACAAAGGGAGGTCATGACAATTACCTTACAACTGCTCCCAAGGAGATGAATTTCAATTCACCCAAGTTTCAAGAGGAATTGTGTTAGTGAGCAACATTTTGTCACAGGAGAAAGGGACAGAAGGGGGGGGTTAAAGACAACATAAAGATGCTAAATCCCCAGTCGGAATGTTTGGGAATAAGGAGGCTCATCTTCTTAATTGAGTACCTCAGAACTGGGACGAGGAAGGGTGTGGTTGGAAATTTTCAAATGAACCAACAACAGGTTTCCTGTCTCCTGCCCAGGAAGGGTGACATGCCACCGAGCCATGTTAATCAGAGGGCATCCGTGTTTAGAAACTCCTCATAAATGGACCACTGCCAGGAGAACATGTTCTTCACAATGCGTATGAGGGTATAGCAGGTGCCTTTACTCAGAAGCACTGACGCTCATTTTTCGAAGGCTGGGGTTTAGACCTCAGAGGATCCAACATTTAGCTGGCCTTGTGTGCCCCAAACTGTTATAGCTACCCTCCTGCCAGGGGGCACACATCCCACAGCAACACAGTTTCCTCTTGAAAATGAGTCATCTTGGAGAAAAAGTACTCAGTAAACACGGACGTAGGCAGCATCGCCACAGAAAACATGAGCTGGAGCTATATTCATGGCTAAAGATCAGAAACCCAGATTTGCTCCATCCACATCTTTATCAAGTTTGAGGTAGAGAAACAGGGGCTTAGAAAGTTGGTTCCCTAAGGGCGCAGTAGGCACGTGCCCTCTGACTACCTTATTCATAGGTCTTTCACCTGCTTCATACTTAAGAGTTTCAAATAGTCATGAAAGAAATGGGATTAGAGGTTGGAAGTGAAGCTTTGAAAGTCTCGTCAATACTCATGGGAATGCTTTTTTTTCCCTCTCCCTCTAAAAAAGAGATGACTTGTAACCCTTTAGGGACTGAAGGTACATCAAAGGCAGTCCTCTCTGTGAGAATGTCCACACATTATCCCTGTGGAAGAGCAGCTGAGCAGATTTCGTAAGACAGTCATACCAAAATGACTCTCACAAAGGCTCAGTGTACTCGTGATAATCCTAGGGAACTGGTTTTCTAACGTCATCCTTTAACGGTTCTGCCAGCCGGATACAACTAAAATCCCTGGGTGTTATCTGTGAAATGAACTCCGAGAGATTCAAAGTTAAAGAAAAGAAAGATGACCACCAAAGGACCTTAGGAACTGAAGAACAGTGAGGTATAGGGACCCGCACCTCTGAGTTGTTAAAAAACCTTGGGAACAGAAAAAATTACAGGTACCAATGAAACTTAGTCAAACTTTATTTAGGACAAGGAACTTTTAGACTACTGTCCTACTCCCACCAAACACCTACTCGTCCACACTACGCCTAATGAATAACGGAGCTGTTTACCACTGAGAGGTAATAAAAGACAAACAAGGGAGCCAAAACTTTCATCATCACCATCAGTGTGCTCCATAGGGAGAACTGGACTTTTAATTTTTCCAAACAGTCTTAGGAAGAAGGAGACCCCCTAGGAAGTCAAGCGTTTTGACATGGACCATTCATAAGTTTACTTCAAGCCTCATGGTATCAGTGGAAGCAAAATGTGAACCATGTATGTCCAGTCCTCTTCAGAAATAATTGCCAAACAGAGAAAAGGATAAATCATTGACATCCAAGGGGCAGATGAGGAAGATACAGGAATAGAAAACATATTGTTTAAGAACATAATACTAGGGGTTGGGGATTTAGCTCAGTGGTAGAGCGCTTGCCTAGGAAGCGCAAGGCCCTGGGTTCGGTCCCCAGCTCCGAAAAAAAAAAAAAAAAGAACATAATACTAAAATTTCCCAAACATGATTAAATGTATAGCCATCTAGGTAGTGGACTGTAAAAGGTATCTACTTAGAGTCTACTTATCTAAATAAGGCCACCTCTTCATGTGTCACAATTAAACAATCAGAGGTTAAGATAAAGAGGAGATGTAGAAAGCAGTAAGGGTCAGAGCATGGTGGTACACAACTTTGATATCAATTCTCCGGAGGCAGAGGCAGATGGATCTTTGGGGGTCTGAAGCCAGCTGAGTCTACATCAGTCTACATGGTCTACAGGGAGTTGTAGTCCTTTACTGAAACACTGTCTCAAAAAAACAAAACAACACACACACACACACACACACACACAGAGAGAGAGAGAGAGAGACCCCAACATGAAACCCTCAGCAGAAAAATTAAAAACCAGGAGACAATGGGATGAAACATATTCAAGGTAAGGAAGAAAAAATAATAAAATCTCCAGCTAAGAATAATGTGCCTAGAAAATGCTTCCCTTCAGAGATGAAGGGGCATAAAGACTTCTCTAGACAAAGAAAACCTGGTGTACTTTATCACCATTGCTGAAGAGACTCCTTTAAGCCACAAGAAAGTAATGCTAACAAGTGTAAAAACATCTGAAAGTCTAAAGCTGCTTGTAGGCAAAGCATGGTGGCACATACCTTTAGTGCCAGCGTTTGGGAGGCAGAGGCAGACAGATCTCTGTGGGTTTGAGGCCACTGTGGTCTACATAGCGAGTTCTAGGACACATAGGGCTACGTGGTGAGACTCTACTCCAAAAAGGCACACAAACGAAAAACCTCAAGTACACAGTCAAATTCAAAACATTTTAATCATATATGGAAGTTAAAAGATAATACAGCTTTTAAATTAACTTTGTAAAGGAATACGTGATATAGGGATGTTCAAATTGCCATGGCAAATTTTCAAAGTGTGACTAATGTTGAGGCTGCTTTTCTTAAAATTTATGTCTGCAGTCTCTGATCATTGTAACAGTATTTATAATAACCAGAACATCGATCAACCTGAGTTGACTATCAGCAGACAGACAGAGGAGATGTGTGTGTGTACACAGTGAAATGTGACTCGTCCACTGAAAAAAGAATGAAGCTCTATTATTTGTGATGATATGAGCAAGCAAGAGTTAAGTGAAATTGTGTTAAGTGAAATATGCCAGGCACAAAACTGTCACCTACGTTTCCTCATATGTGGACTCTTAAAGGCTTATCTCACAGAGGTAGAGTCAAAGGCTGGCTCAGAAGTTACGGTGATAATCATTTTGGTTAGGATCAAGTGCAGAATTACAGTGAGAAGAGGAAACATGGGGAAATATTGGTCAAAGGACTTATAATCACTGTTCAGAGGGAAGTGTTCAAGAGATTCACTACACAGCACAGTGATTATAGTTAATTCTTCAAAACATGTAAAAACAAGAACAGATATAGCTTCACATACCTATGATATCAGCCTTCTCAAGGCTGAGGCAGGAGGATTATAAGACCAACCTGACCTACACAGTAAGACTTTGACTCAGAGTAAAAGCAAAGAATTACAATTGTACACCCACAGAGATGCAGGGTGAGGGAGAGAAAGAAAGATAATTGCATGTGTAATTGCATTACTTAATCAGTTATATTTAATCATTCCACAATTTATATGTACTTCAAAACATGTTGTGTGTGATAGGAACGTGCAATTTTATCCAATAATGTAAGACACACCAAGTGGATACAGATAGGATTATTGTGTATACTCAAGCAGAGTAGCAAAAGCCAACAGAATGAAAAAATAATTAGACAGATTCATAGCAATATACGAAGACCTCAACATCATCATTTCCACAATCATGTTTTCAAACTAACGAGAAAAAAAGCAATTCAATGATATGATCAATCAACAAACAGGATCGAATAGACATTAGTAGACAATAACTCAAAAACTTAAGATTTGCATTTTTAGTGTTTATGAAATATACAATAAGTTGAGTCATACGATAGGCCACAAAGATTTGAACAAAGTTAAAATAGCAAGTACAGTACATAATGTATTCCCCAAACCACAGTGGAGTCAAACTAGAAACCATCACAGTAAGATAACTGAATACCTTCTGAACACTTGAAAACTAAACAACGTTCTTCCACATATCCCATGGATCAAAGAGGAAGTTTAAAAGGAAATACAGACTGATCCTTGAAATACCAAGTCGGGAGATACACAGCTAAAATAGTGCTGAAGGCAGGTTTATAATATTGGATACATAATTTAGAAAATGTCAAATAAAAATTTTAAGCTCCTCCCGTATCAAGAACCTAGGAAAAAAGTAAGATAAACAACTCAAGGAGAGATTATATAACCAGAACCACAACCAGAAATCAGTAAACTAATGGGGCAAAAACTCGTTGCAAACATGAAATGAATAATCCAATAAGACTAACGCAGAAGAGAGAATGCAGCTCACCAGTGATTGGGAATAGAAGAAAGAGCCGCCAGAGTCAGGAAACACCAAAGCTCTAACGGAACACGAGCCTACTGGAGCATGGCCTCTGCTTTCTCCCTGACGCCCTCTGCCTTGCTAAAACCCATGAGATTATGTTTCTAACGCAAGCCTCCAAGGTCCATCCCCTTCTGTGTGTATGACCAATTCCTTCACCTGAGGTCCAGCTACCCAAGTATTGAAGTTCAGCGAACTAAAGCCCCCTTTGGCTCACCTAATCAATATGTCCATTTAAAATTAAACACCTCATCCTGACATAGGGTTCCCCGTTTCACCTTTATAAACTGTCATTTGCCTACACGATGCTTCTGTCTCCTCACTATCCAGTCCTTTGTGCCCCTAGAACAAATACCCATTGCCTCTCTCCGCTGCCCCTTTCTCTCCTCTCCTTTGTTCCCCTTTCCTTTCTCCCTCTTCCTTTATCTCATCTTTGTCCCTTATCCCTGCCTCTGTCCTTCTGGGACGAACGAATCTCCTTTGTGCTGAGAACACGGTCTTTGGGATGTCTTGAACCTACTTCTGAGGTTCCTTACAAGTACTGTTCACATCAGTGTAGCAACTCGAACTCACTGAATGAGTTCCTTTAAAAACAGAAGCCACCACCATTCCTTTATTATTTAGACACCTGAATACCTGTATAGATTTCAAGAAAATTGAATCAATGATTTTAAAACTTTTTAGAAAGGAGAAGAAATTTAGTTTTCCATGTATACATGTCCTCACTGGACAACTTACCAAATGCAAACTAGAATAATTCTGTACAAATTCTCTGAAAATGAAAAGGACATCTCCCTGTTCATTTGATGAAGTTCATATTATGTCATACCAACCCCATACAGAGACCCTACTGGAAATAAAACACCAAGGACCATGGATATGGCTTAGTCAATAGAATTACTTCTTGCCACACAAATTTGATAACCTGAGTTCCATCCTTAAATCCAACAGTGGAAGGAGAGAACCAACTGCTGAAAGTAGTCCTTTGGCCTATACACTTGCACAACGGCATGAACAGCCCTCCTGCCATATTACCAGCATATATACAGCAACAACAACAGTTTTAAAGCAACTGAAATGGATGGGTTTTGTGTGTCAACCTGACACAAGCTAGACTCATCAGAGAATGTGCCCCCATTGAGGAAATGCCTCAATGAGATTAAAGCATTTTCTCAATTAGTAATCAACTGGGGAGGGCTCATTGTGACTGGTGCCATCCCTGAATTCTAAAAAGAAAAAAAAACAGGCTGAGCAAGCCATCTGATGTACCCTGTACCCCCTCCATGGCTTCTGCATCAGCTCTTGCTTCCAGGATCCTGCTCTATTTGAGTTCTGGTCCTGACTTCCTTCAATAATGAATATAAAAGTATTTTTTATTTGACAGATGTAATTGTCATCTTGGAGGCTTACTACTGAATAACCTCGCCATTTCCAGCTCTTTCTGAACTCTGGCTGACTGGTTCAATCAGCTGTTTTGACCAAAACTCCTCTCTAAGCTAACTGATTTAAACTGACTTCTCTTGGGTTCTGACTGAATTGCTCTGCTTGGTCGCAAACTAACTCTGGTAATATGTTCTAATCTTCTGGCTCTTTCTCATTTGCTGGCTTGTTCTGTCTGCACCTGAACCTTTCTCTGTAAAGCTGTCAAAATTGTCCCAGAAAATAAAACTCACTCTCTCTCTCTCTCTCTCTCTCTCTCTCTCTCTCTCTCTCTCTCTCTCTGTTCTCTTTAGTTGCCTCTCTTTCCTATCTGTTCTCCTGAGTTCAGTGCACTTTATCTCTGACTCATTCTGTTCATTCTGTCAAATCTTTGTCTGATTCATCACTTTGTCTGCCCCTCACATAGATGTCACTTTGAAACATGGTTGCTTCCATCTACAAACTAACTTTACTAACATTGTTTGAAATTAAAGGTGCATGACATGTCTGCTTTCCAGCTGGATCACACAGACTTAGAAGATCTTTGAATATGATCCCTTGCCAGAACAGCCATATTCTTAGGTTAAAATTTTTCTACAGAATAACAATATGGAAATATATGCTGATAAACCCTTTCCTTCTCATCTTGCTTTTTGGTCATGGTAGGGTTTGTTTTGCTTCATTTTGTTTGTTTGTTTGTTTGTTTGTTTTCAACAATAAAAATCCTAAGACAGTAATTCAGTGAAGGGGGGCAGGGGGAAAGGTATATGTCACGTTGAACAAATTTTTACCCAGGATGGGGAATTAATCTCATTCTTGAAAAATTAACTAAAAACTGGCCTCAATCAAACACAAATCATAGCAGCATCAGAATAACACATAAGAGAAAACTTTTGAGACCTAGGACTAAACACAAAATTCATAGACTCAACACCAAAAATTATCCACAAAGAAAAATAAATAAATAAAAATTACATTTCTTTAAAAACAAAAACTTTACTCCATAAAACAAATTGTCAAGAATATGGAAAAGCCAACTACAGAATGGGGCAGAGTGTTTGCAACTAGCTTACTGAAGAGGAATGACATCCAGAATATATGAAGCACTCCAAAACTCAGAAGGATAAAAGCAAACAACCCAGTAAGGAAATACACTTTTTCATATATATAATATGCATAGCAAGAATGTTTAATATATAGTAATTAGAAACTGTAAGTTAAAGCCACAATGAGCTATCACAGCATGCCCATCTGAACAGTTGTTATGAAAAGTATGTGCATCACTGTATGTGTGTGCATCACTGTATGTATGTGCATCACTGTATGTATGTGAATCATTGCATGTATGTGCATCACTGTATGTATGTGCATTACTGTGTGCATCACTGTATGCATGTGCATCACTATGTGTGTGCATCACTGTGTTTGCATCATTGTATGTATATGCATCACTGTATGTATGTGAATCATTGCATGTATGTGCATCACTGTATGTATGTGCATTACTGTGTGCATCACTGTATGCATGTGCATCACTATGTGTGTGCATCACTGTGTTTGCATCATTGTATGTATATGCATCACTGTGTGTGTGTGCATCACTGTACATGCATCACTGTATGGATGCCTATTACTGTGTGTGCATCACTGCATGTGTGTGCATCACTGTATGTATGTGTATCACTGTGTGTGCATCCCTGTGTGTGCATCCCTGTAGTGCATCACTGTATGTACATGCCTCACTGTACTCTGTATCTTTCTGTTGCTGAGATAAAGCACTCTGAACAAACCAACTTAGGGAAGAAAGGGGTTTCAGCTCACACGTTAAAGTCAGTCTATCACTGGGGAAAGTCAAAGCAGGAATTTGAAGCAAAAACCAGGGAGGAACACTTCTTGATGGATTGCTCATTGCCTTATGCTTTGCTAGATTTCTTATAAGTCCCAGAATCATCTGCCTAGGGAATGATGCTGCCCATGGAGGACTGACCCTCCTACATCAATTATCAACCAAGGCAAGTCCCCTACAGACATGCCCACAGGTCTATCTGATCTAAATAATTCTTCAAACCAGGTTTTCCTCTTGGACAACAAGGTTGTGTCAATTTAACATGTAAAACTAACCAGGACAATCACTAAAAACTTCTTTGGACGCAGACTAGATGGACTGCCCAAACACTGCAGTCCAGTTTGAAAAATAGTTGGGCACTTTCTTCCAAAACCAAACATAAAGTTACTCTGTGAACAAGCCATTGCAGGGACAAGCACTTTCACTTTATCATATAAAAGTGTGAACACAAGCATTTATCACCTTTTTATTCATAACATCCAAAACACAGAAACAATTCAGATCTCCTCCAACATACTAAATCCATATGAAAAAGAAATACATAAGAATAAAAAGAAACAAACCATTGGCACACAGGACAACTGGAATAAAACCACAGAGAGTGATTGTAAATAGAAAATGTCAATCTCAGAAGGTCATGGATTGTATGGTTTCGTTTACAGATGATTCTTGAAGTGATGAAATGAACAGATCTGTGAATTCCAGGGGTTGGGAAGAGCACATTGATAAAAGAGATGGGAGTGGGGCTATAAAAGGCCTGCCCAAGGGACCCACTGCTATGACTCCACAAAAAGAACAACTTTGAGGAACACGAAAGGAAGCATTAAATTCCATAGACATAAAAAGTGCATTCGAAACCTGATAAAATCCAAATAAAGCTTGTGTTAGTATTGTAGCAATACTCGTTTGTGTCAGCATTGTAGTAATATTTGCTTGCTACTTCTGCAAGCGGGTTAACATGGGGCGAAGGGAGAGAGTGCATAAGATCTCTGGGCACTACTATTTCTTGTGACTTCCTGTGAACCAAATTATTTCTGGATCAAAACTTGTCATTTTTGTGTCTGTATGTGTATGAATATGTGTTCGGTGTATATGTGTGTACGTGTGTTTGGGTGTGCATGGCCTTGTGTGCGTGTGGAGGCCAGAGCAAATCATAAGTATCTCCCTGTCACTTCCGCATCTCACTGAACCTGAAGGTTGCTGTTTAGGCTGGGCTGGCTGGCTAGCAAGCTCCCAGAGCCATCAGTCTTTACTTCCCAATATGGCAGTTACAGATACATGGTGGCCAAGCCCAGATTACATGTAGGCATGAGGATTTGAACTCAAGTCTTCTTGCTTACATAGCAAGTGCTCTTACCTAATAAACCATATTCCAGCTTATAATACTTTTCTTGCTATCAATCCTCGCTCTCCCTTCTCCCCACCCCCCCCCCCAAATACGGTTTCATGTAGCTCAAACTGGCTTCCAACTGCTTCTGTCTTTCTAGTGCTGGGATCACAGAAGGTACTTCCAGCCTGGCTACTGTCAATCAATTCTGAAAAGATCACAGAAAAAAATTGATTCTGGTCCCTGGGCTCAACATAATCACCACACAGCTCCATGCACTGCCCTGGGAAGAATGTAGTCAGCTAAGTGCATTTCAGATAAGAATCAAAGTCTGTAACTCAGGCATTGAAGACTTAGGATTTGGTCAGTTTAGGTAGCACAATTTCATTTGTACTTTGTGCTCACATCCAGACCTGATGGGAGAAACAGTCTTGGGCAATTCAGCTTCCTCCCTTATCTCCCTTCCCTGAGGAGACCAGATAAGTTCTGGGGAACCTATGTAGAGCCTGGATTAATTTGTTTAGAAGAAGGAGAGATGGTTCCCTCTTCTGTTTGGTATCATCTGCTCATACTGAGGTCTTCTGAGGAGCCACCACCCCTTTGTTTCTCAGTCACTTGTCCCTGCAGAACTCTACTGAGTTAAGCTGGGGCTCCCCTTGCGAGGCCTCCCTTACACTGGCATCACCACATCAACACCATCTGTTCTCATTTCCTATGGATGCTGTCAGTGATTACCACAAGCTGGCAGCCCAAAACAATACAGAATTTACCATTTAAAGAATTTAAAGATCTGGCATGGGTCTCAAAGACTCAAACGAAGGCTTTGATTGGACGGAAGCACCAGCAAAGAGTCTTGGTTTCTTGCCTTTTCTTATTTCTAGAGGCTGTGGATATCACTGAGACACCTTACTTCTACTACCTCTAACCTTTTTTTATCTCCTTAAAAGAAATTTGTACAGGAATTAACTCACCCGGGATAATGTTATGGGATAATATTCCATCTCAAGATTCTTAGCCACATCTTTAAAGTCCCCTTTGTCATGTAAGGCAAGATAATTGCCAAAGATCAGGATTTAATCCACCCTGTGGTGGGACATTCTTCTGTTCCTCTATCACGAATGGTACTTCAGATCAACCCACACGCCCCCTCTCATCACAGATTAGTGTTTGAGCATAAACTACCATGTTGTCGTGCTTATGGCATTGGGCTCCATAGAGAAGCAGAAGCGATAGAGTGCAGGCATGACACAGGAGGGCTCGTTGGATTGGCTTACATGATAATGAGTAGTCCAAGTAGCTGCCCAATCCAAGAAGTTGGATGATGCAGCTGTCATAATCCATGATTAAGGCTGAGCACTCCCTGGAGATCTGCTTGCGTCGAATCCACATGGAGGGGCTGACAAAGATGGAGTCTGACACAGGCTAACGAGGGCAGCAGTCACAGAAAGAAAGGAGCTTGCAGGCACTCACATGCTAGCTTCATTTTCATTCAGGCTGCCTGTTGGAAGGCGCTGCCCACATGCAAGGCAGGTTCCTCTCCTCAGTGACTGCGTGACATGTCAATTCTCTCCGAAAAATGGCCCCAGAAGCACACTGGAGTTTTCACCATTCCTGGGCATGTGTTCATTCAGTCGGGTTGACGGTCATGACTAACCATAACACTCAGTACTTCTTTGGCTCAAACTTGAGCAGGACACAGTGGGCATGAGTTGGCTCTGCTCTGCAAAGTCTTGTCCGTCTGTTAATTAAGACCCAGTACCCAGGAGCAGCTCAGCAACCAGACATCTCTGGAATCAGCTGAGTCCCACAGTTGATGACAGTGACAGGATGGACCCCAACTGTGGCAGCTGACTCTTGCACCTGTATGGAACCTCTCCCTGCTTGCAAAAGTGACCTCACAGTACAGCATCCTCCAGGGGGTCAGACTCTGTACACGGTGGCTGCAGACTCTAGACCCCAGCTGTCTTGGTAAACAAGCTGCTCTTCTTTTCCTTAGTCTTGAAATTCACATGGAATTGTTTCTGCTGAAGACTATTGGTCAAAGGGCTTGTCAATTCGTCCAAATTCAGAACAGGAGAATTAGAAGGGGGTGAGATTATTGCTTGCAGAGCAAGAAATGGGTTAGGGCATGTGCTCTAACTCTCAGTCACACTAAGCAGCCAGTTTCCCCAGGAGCTTCACATCCTCAGAACACTACTCAAGTATGGCACCACGTGACCTGACCTCTGACCTCACACCTTCTTAATCATCCAGACAGCAGAAACACGAGAGTTGTGTGACGTTCCCTAGGGAAATGTGAACAAACATCTTCTTGCCCAGGATAGGAGACCAGTGATAAACAGAAGAAACAATTCCAACCAAGTCTAGTTGGCTGTTAGTTAGCATAAGTGAGGGGTTAGCTAAAAAGTATAACAAATTGTTGTTACGCACACACATTCATGTAAATACAACCTGCTCACCCTGACTGTTACCTTATGTGTATGATTTCAGGGCCAACCACTGGTATTGGATAAAAAAATTTTAAACATTTTAAGAAATAGAAACTTTGAATTTGTGAGAAAACCAAGCAGGGTACACAGGAAGAGTTGGTGGGCAAGAAAAGGAGAGAGGAAAGTGATATAATTGCATTTTACTTTCATATATATTTATTATATGATTCATGTTTTAATATGATATATTAATAAATATTTATATTACTTTCATATCTTTCATATATGTGATATATATATATCATATATATATATATGTCACATAACTGACCTCAAAACAGTTGCATTACTGGAAAGCTCAGCCCACAGTAGGCAATGACCCATGGAAGTTGTGTCTCTGGAATTCACAGCCCAACTTGCAGGCAGCTCTGAGGAACTCCAGCACCCACTGTTTATCTGTGTTTGACAAATATTATCTAAGAATATTCATCTGCTTAGGATCAAGACCTGTGTGTCCCTCCCTAACGTAAGTTTAGAAACAACAGATACCAAAAAAAGGTTTGACTGGGAAGAGTAGCGGGCCCAAGCATCATAGAGCAAGAGACCCTTTATCTCTTGTGCTAGATTGATCTGTGATCAACAGCACGTTCTGTGAAGTTAGGCGAGGACAGTCATAGTATCCAGACAGAGGGTGTAAACATCAATACAGGGGAAATAGCTCCCACTTCACAGCTCTATTGCTGTAAAATGAGCCACCCACAGACTTAGTTAAATAACTACCATTCTACCATCTCATGACCCTGCAGGTAGGGTGAGTTGAGCTGGGAGGTCATGCAAAGGGAAGGCTTCTTGAGAGAATATCACACTTACCAAAGCTTCCATTTAAGAAAATATTTAATTACATTGTCTATTTCTATTTGTTTACTAATATTTACTTGCATATTAATTGTACATGTCTACGTATGCAGGCCCGCCACAGTGTGCATGTAATGGTCAGAAGACAAGTTGCAACAGCGACTCCTCTCATTCCACCACGTGCGTCCTGGGGATCACAGGTGATCAGATGAGACAGCAGAAGCCTTGGCTTGAAGAACCTCTTGCCAGTCCGCTTTCATTTTCTGCTAGCAAAAAAATAATTTTACTCTTGAATCACGTGTGTGTTTCAACCAAAGAAATATTTATCTAGGAATATTGAGGAATATTATCTAAGAAAACAATTGAAATGTTTAAAAAAAAAAAAAAAAAGCACGGGATTTTCCATTGGAAACAGCTGTAGTCACCTAATGCTCAACAGCAGAAAACCAGTTAACCCCATGTGGTTGAGAATAGTATCTTAGGAGCCTATGCCCAGAAACCAGGTAGGATTAAGCTTAAATTCATCTAGATTACTTAATAACTAGATGATCATAAATAAGGTACTTAAGCTTGTGAAATCTCAGTTTCTCTACAAAATGAAGAGAAGGCAAAAAAAAAGTACTTTTTGCTGATTCAATGAAATGACTCATGTAAAAACAGTAACAGTAACTGGTGTTACTGGTAGCTCTGATGTGTTAGAGCAACTATTTCTCATTGTCCACATTCCCATGCATATACCACTTCCATGAACCCATGTGGCAAATCTTTCTATTAGTTGGGAACAATGATTTGTGAGAACCGCATATGTTACCTCCCACCCAAACACTTAACTGTCTGTAAAAAATCCTTTCCCTATTGTGCAACAATTTGGCAACATTTTGTAAACTCTGTAGTTGCTTTGCTAGCCTGAGTCCTTGGGTGTTTATGATGGTCTATCTTCCTGCAGATCCTTCATGGATATACTGTTGTATGGGCAAAAAGTAGATCCCTGTGATTGTAAGGTACTGAGAGCTGAGGGCTATTTGCTATTGCAACGTACACTAGCCAGCTGTGACAGATGCAATCCTGTTGTTCAGCCATGTAGTAAACATTATTATAACAGTGCTAAAATCAGCAATTAAAAATATATGTAAGACAGATGCATGGCACACAGCTGCAAACCAGCAGTTGGACATATGCAGCAGGAAGATTGTGAGTTCAAGTCCAGCCTGAGTTATATAGTGAATTTGAGGCCACCCTCTACCTCAACATAGGAGAACTCTTTCTCCACAAAGAGAGAATATATTTTTTAAAGATGTGTTTATTTTTATTTCTATGAGTACACTGTAGCTGTCAGACACACCAGAAAAAAGAGGCCATCAGATCCCATTACAGATGGTTGTGAGCCATCTCACCACAATGTGAAGTTGCTGGGATTTGAACTCAGGACTCCTGGAAGAGCAGTCAGTGCTTTTAACCACTGAGCCATCTCTCCAGGCCAGCATATATAATGAAAAAACCCAGTTACTATATAGGAGATATATTTGTCGTGAAAAACTTTTTAGCATTACAGCCACATGAAATATTCTTACAGCTTCTACATGGTCCCTTCATCTCTCATTCAATAATTGGCTCAAGACAACATGTCATCCTATCTTTTCACCTTGTGGGGGAGGGAGGGGCAGTGTTGAGTGGGTGTGGGAAATTTGTAGCGTGTACAGAATTTGCTCCTAGCAACCAGAGGGAATCTTGGAATATATATTCCATGAAAATGGGACAGGCTACTATATTATATAGTAACATATTATCTGGATCAAATAGTTTAAACTCTGCATCCCTAACATGGAAAATGCTGTGAGAAACAAAGTAGACATTTTTAAAAAACAAAATGAATAATAGGGGCTGGAGAGATGACTCAGTGGTTAGAGCACTTAATCTCTTCTAGAAGCCTAGGTTCAATTCCCAGCACCCACATAGCAGCTTACAACTGTCTGTATCCCCAGTTCCAGGTGATCCAACAGAAGGGGATCTGGCACCTTCACACATACATACATACATATATACATACATACATACATACATACATACATGCAAGCAAAACACCAATCTACAAAACAAATAATAACAATGAAAATAAAATCATTTTTAAAAATCTAAACAACAAACTGTGGAAAATGTTTGTGTTGCCTTCTGCTGGGTGGTACAATTGGTGGATTTCTATCTGTTATTTATATAATTTGTTTTCTTTTATTTATATATCATACATGACATATATGGTAACATAGTATGTTATAAATAATTAAAATACCATTAATTCATTTGTTTATTTGTTGCCCTTATATTTATCTAATATGTGATCCCTTCAACAAAAACTAGATGAAAATTTTCTAAATCTCAGCAATGAATATATATTAACTTGTAGATGAGAAGGAAGAATAACAGGTTATGTTTTCTGATCTCTCACAGTAGGTGGAGTATGAAGGCTCAATAATTATTATTATCAATTATCTCGACATTCCTAGGAGTTGAGTGCTTACCATTGTCTCCACTTACTATTCACAGGTAAGGGTTCTAAAGCACAGAGAAGTGAGCAATGGAGGAAGATTCAAAACCTAGAGCCTCTGTCAGAGCTGTGATGTAACCGATTGGTCAAGGGTCTATCAGTATATCATGACGAGTACTTAAGCTCTTTAAGAATAAAGACACACGGTCCTATGTAGTGTCTTAGGGGGTGCTCATGAAAATCCTCTAAAGAAGCTTGCAGGCATCCCTTCCCCACTCTCAAGGCAGAGTTGCAGACCCATATGCCTCCATCATGGCTTGGAACAGGTGCTTCTTGCTCCCACAAGACTTCTTCCCACAACACTCAGCTACGCTGATCTGTCTTAGCTCTTTTGCATATCTACTGAACACAGAGTTCTGTTGCTGTATTGTAAGCTGCAGGTTCTGTTTGCAAGCAAATCTGTAGGGGTGTGAACACCACACAGAAGTTAGGAGGCTTGGGGTCTAGACTTGGCATCACTACCAGGAACCTCAGTTTGTGTGCACCTATAAAACGAGCGTGTTAGCAAGACAGAAACAGGCACCGAAGGACCAGTAGAGAGCTATTGTTCTCATGCTGGGGTTCTGGTGAGGACCGCCTATGGGTGCATTGTTCGACAGACACACAGCCCCCACAGCCCAGAAGCAACAGCCTATTCGGGGGGTGGGAGAACAGCCCTTGTGTGTCCATTCCAAGTAAGCAGATGTATAGTTGATGTGTTTATGTTCTGGGGATCAAACCCAGAGCCTCACCATGTGAGGCAAGCACTCTATCACTGAGCTACATCTGCAGACCCAGAAACTGTATGCGCTTGAATAATAGTGGTTCACTTCATTCATTCAACAGTTACTTGGGAATGTCTCCTGGGCATTGAGAATAAGTTGGATTCTATATACACTGAACTAAACAAAGTTCCTGGACATATGGACCTTAGATTCTCCCAGGGATACAAATGAATAAATGAATCAATAAGTACATAACAGGAAGCCACTGTTGCTGGTGGTAATTGTATCCACACTTCTACAGAAAAAGAATACAATGTCTCTCCTAAAGGCTATACTTAGGGCAAAAACAAATGACCAGCTGGATATGGCAACACAGAAACAAGAGGATGCAAAGTTCAAGGCCAGCTTTAGCTACATGGTGAGATCCTGCCACTCCACTGCCTACACACACACACACACACACACACACACACACTCACACTCACTCACTCACAAAGATGACTTTCGCTTATGAGACTAGTGTCTTCAGCCAGGGAGATGACTCGGGAGGTAAAATCACTTGCTATGCAAACCAGCCTAACCACTGAGTTCAGTTCCTAGAACCGACATAAGAATCTGGATGTGGTGGTATGCATCTGTAAAACAGAAGGCAAAGACAGAACAAGCCAGAAACTCACAGGTCAATTAATCTGGAGTCTTGGGCACCAGCAGAAACAAGAGAGGCCCTATCTTGAAAGCAGTGTAGAAGGGGTGTGCCTGCCCATGGGCATATGCGCTCTCTCTCTCTCTCTCTCTGTCTCTCTGTGTGTGTGTGTGTGTGTGTGTGTGTGTGTGTGTATGTGTGTGTGTGTGTGAGAGAGAGAGAGAGAGAGAAAGAGAGAGACATATACTCTCTGTCTCACACACACACTAATAATTATAATAATAACAACAATTTTTAAATAAAAGTTTGGATTTAAATCACAGTTCTGAATTTAGTCCAGGAGTTTGGACTGATTACTATCATTATCTTTACAATCCTTCAATGACCTCCTCTATAACCTGATGATCATGGCAGCTCTCCCTCCCTTGTAAGGGTGATTCAAGGACCAAGCCAGACAGTAAAGTCAAACAAATAATAACCTCTGATTTTCTCCACTTCGTAAGCTTTTGGTTGTACACTCTAGGCAAGTTCAAGTTGCTACTAAGTCAAGCTTGTTTCATCGAGCTGGAAACACAGTAAGTCTCAGCTCGTGCCCTAGAGCACTATGGGATTCCTCTCAACAAACCTTACAGTTTTTCCTAACATAGGCATTGAGAAAAGGTTGATGGGCTCTCATTCTTGGCTCTGAAACCACAAGACACAAGTGGAGTTCAGGGTCTAATACTAGCTGGAAATGCTGTGTAACTCTGGAGACATTTCTTTCTGCTAAAGATTCGTTTGTTTGTTTTTATTTTATGTGGTTTTTTTACATGTGCGTGAGCTGTTCTCACCTGCTACCTGCAGAAATCAGGAGAAATCATCAAATCCCAGGAACTGGAGTCACAGATTGTTGTGAGCTGCCATGTAGGTGCTGGAAATCGAACCGTGATCCTCTAGAAGAGCTGCCTCTTAACTGCTAACCCATCTCTCCAGATCCCTGGAGACATTTCTCTCTTTTTTCCATTTCACGAGTTTTTAAATTTATTGTTTATACTTATGCAAAGTAGTCTTTTCTCTTCCATTTTTATTAAATTGGGTATTTCCTATTTACATTTCAAATGTTATTCCCTTTCCAGGTTTCCTGTCCATCACCCCCAACCCTTCCCCCTCCCCTACTATGTGGGTGTTCCCCTCCACATCCACCCCCCCATTACTGCCCCTGAAACAATCTCCGACACTGGGGGTCCAGCCTTGGCAGAACCAAGGGCTTCCCCTTCCACTGGTGCTCTTACTAGGCTACTCATTGCTACCTGTGCAGTTGGAGCCCAGGGTCAGTCCATGTATAGTCTTTGGGTAGTGGCCTAGTCCCTGGAAGCTCTGGTTGGTTGGCATTGTTGTTCATATGGGGGTCTCAAGCCCCTTCAACTCTTTCAGCCCTTTCTCTAATTCCTCCAATGGGGGTCCCATTCTCAGTTCAGTGGTTTGCTGCTGGCATTCGTCTCTGTATTTGAAATGTTCTTAACTTTTCTGATCCTTAAATTCTTGTCATCGATGCAGTGGGGAAATTGTGATTGCAAGCAAAGGGAATCTAAGGATTTGATAAGCAATGCCTACCACACAGTAGGTCCTGTTTGCTGTTAGGAAGACAGTCCTGAAAAGCAGTGAGGTTGCTCCTGTTGAGGTGGGGTTGGGTAGGATTATGAATTCTGCCTCTGGATTCTAAGGAACTCATGAAGCCTAGTTTCTTCCACTTGCTTGTGCAAGTTACTACAGCCCTCTGTGCCTCTTCATCTGTGCAGTGAGGGTCGAGCACACACTGTCAACAGAGCTTACAAACAGCATGAGGTCCAGGGACCCTGGAGATGCCCCCACTGCATGACGTTGTGACATCACTTTGTAGTGTCTGGCAGAAAGGGTGTCTCACAACTATTGTTTTGTTTTTGTTTGTTTGTTTGCTTTCTTGTTTGTTTGTTTTTCTCTGGGAGGAAAAATAAACAGACCTGGAGGAAATCATGTTAAGAGAAATGAGCCAGAGTCAGAAAGGTAGATAGTTCGTGTTTTTTCATATACAGAATCTAGATTTTTTTCTTTTAAGAACATGAAAGTAGAAGGTGGAGCTGGCAAGATGGCTCAGTGGATAAAGGCACTTGTCACCGAACTACATGAGAGCCACAGCACATGCATCTGAGCACACAGACATTAGATAGATGCATACATAGATAGATAGATAGATAGATAGATAGATAGATAGATAGATGATAGATAGATAGATAGATAGATAGATAGATGATAGATAGATAGATAGATAGATAGATAGATAGATAGATAGATAGATGGAAAGGGAACCAGCAGGTGATGGAGGTTGTGGCAAGGGATGAATAGGATCAAAATATAGTGTGTGTGTGTGTGTGTGAGAGAGAGAGAGAGAGAGAGAAGAGAGAGAGAGAGAGAGAGGGAGAGAGAGAGAAAGAGAGAGAGAGAGAGAGAGAGAGAGAGAGAGAGAGAGAGAGAGAAACAAGGAGGCCAAACAAGGGGAGCAAATCTCCTATAATAGTTTCTGGTATAGTTACAGGCAGTTTGTGAACTGCCCAGTGTGAGTGCTAAGAACTAAACTCCATCCCCTGTGCACTCTTAACCACTAAGCTGCCTCTCCAGCCGCCTTTTGCTGTTTTTGTTTCAGCGTTGAGAATCCAATGCCTATTCAATTTTGGACCATTTAAAGACATCACAGCCCAGAAGCCCTCACTCCTCCCATCTCTGTGATACAGATCCTTCTGGGGTCACTGGCTTCCCTCACCCTGGCTTTTCCCATGCTATCTATATACAACCTGTTACCCAGCTGGAAGCAGGTGGCAATGAAAGCCTCGCTTACAGAGAAGCTTCCTAAGTAATTGCTCATCAAGAGGAAGTGGAGCCTCAAAATAGGAATTGCTGCTTTAAGGTTTAGGCAATTTCCATGGTTACAGCCTGCAAAGTGTGCCTAATTTTAAAGGGCTGGGGGTGTTGGCAGGATGACCTGGAAGGGCATAACAAGATAGGTGGTGAAAAGTGTTGAGCTAGTGACAGTTTTTTTTGCTTGCTTATTTTGTCCTTTCACTATTCTGGCACACCCTTACGTATGGTGTCCTGGTTACTAGTGGTGTTGGGATGGTAAACGCTATGACCAGAAGCAATTTCATGGGTTAAAGGGTCTGTTGGGATTATAGGTAAAGCCCATCATCAAGGGAAGAGAAGGCAGGAACTGAAGACATGACCCTGGGAGCAAAACCTGAAGCAGAGGGCATAAGGGAAACTCCTGGCTGGCTTGCTCAGCTCGCTTTCTTATGCAGCCCAAGAGCACCTGACCCACAGTGGCACCTTACAGTGGGCTGCTCCTGCCCACACCTCAGCCAAGAAAACGCCCCATCGGTATGCCCACGGGCCAATCTGGTGTAGGTAATTCTTCAATTGAGGTCTCCTCTTCCCAGGTGACCCTAGTTTGTGTAGAGTTGACAAAAACCACCCAGCTCAGAGAAACATCCCCAAAATTCTGGTGTTGGATAGAAGTTGACAAGACTCTTAGATCTTAGGTATCAGGTAAGCCTGAGAAAGACAGGACATGATCCGGATTATAGTCACCAACAAAGCTCTCGATGGAATCCTGTTAAGAACCCTAAGAACCCCATCGGATTTTGTCTCCCTAGTGAGAAAGGAAGCAATAAAGCCAGTCAGCAGCCAGAATCCGTTTTTTTTTGCGGGGGGGGGGCCTTTAAATGTATCTAGGAAGAAAAAGACAGACAGACCGACAGAGACGGGGATGGGGGTGGGGGATGAGCGGGCAACTCCTCCACCCTCAGTCAGAAATAACCCAACTAAAGCTGGGAGGCCAGTAAGAAATTTTTGCATGTGCGCTGATTTAATCTTACAAAGAAAAACTAATACGAAATGAAAATGCCAGCAGATGCTCCCCAGAACGGTGATCACGCACCAGCACCCCACCCCCAAACCAGTCTTCCACTCTAGACTGGTTCATCGCCAATAGCCACCCCGCATCACACTGCCACCTGTTGCTGTCCTGGCGCCCCGAGCGGAGTCGCAAGCGGCCGCTAGAGTTCGTTCTAATTCCCCGGAGCAGAGCTGGCTGGGAAGCCCCGACGCGACGCGCCTGCTAATCCGCAGAGTGGGAGGCAACTCCACAGTATTCAAGCCCCATGCCCTCTCTTTTCTCCGGTAACTCCTAGTGTCAAATCTGGGTCCCAGAGTTAGCCCCTCTCGTCCACGGTGGGCTCCACCTCGCTCATACCCAACAAATTCCGAAGCGCCCCAGAGCCTGTGACAGGGTCCCCGAGAGCAAGAATGCGCGACGCAAGCAGGTTGCTAGGTCAGTCATCTTTTCTCGGTTGCTCCCTTAGAGCATTTTATTTAACCTTGCGCGATCGCTGGAGCACAGCAGCAGGGTCTCTATTTCACGGTTCACAAGGCTGCAGAGGAAGGGCAGACAACACACACACACACACACACACACACACACACACACACACACACACACACACACGAGCGGATGGAGGCCCCATTTGGAGACCCCACTCTCCGGGAACGCGGCTGTCCCAGCTCCGAAAATGACCCGTCTCGCTTCCGAGGGACTCCTGTGTGCGCGCTGCAGGCGTGTGCATTTTTCCGAATCTGAGAATCCCTGCGAACTCGGGCCACATAAGTTTAAGTCACCCCCAGGGTGTCTTTGTTTGTTTATGGGCTTGGAGGGAAAAAGTTTGAAGATCTTTAACCAGACTGAGCTCAGACGCAAGCGGAAATCCCCAACAAAAGTGATCTAACTTCAAGTGGTTATGTAAGTGGGGCGCCTTCTTCCTCGCCCTATTCCCAAACCCTCTCATTACTATTCCGGGAGTAAAACGCATCTCGATTTAAAAAAGAAAAAAAGTTTTAAGAATGTTATTATTTCCTTGCGCCGGAAAGCGGGCGAAAACGCAGGCAGAGCCCAAGGCGCGTGACGACCCCACCCGCGTCCTGCCCCCACGCACTGCAGGAGGACCTGGAGTCCCGGGTGTAGCTGGCGCAGAGCAAGCCCTAGCGCCCTGCCGTCTTACGGTCCGCCACTCCACGTGGTGAGGATCAACAGTTTGTTGAGCTCATCAGTGACACCTTGAACTTTTCATAAAGAAAATGGGTATTGCACCGAGAGGGTTTGGCCGTGGCCGCGCGCCGGGTCGTGCTCAAGATTCAGGGATCTCGATTGCGCCTCCCCCACCTCTTCCCGCAAAAAATTCCAATGAGTCCGTTACTGGACTCAGACTTTTAAGTTCATTTACTACACCCCCCACTTGGCCACTCATCTGAGCCTTTAGGGGCAGCCTCCCCCCACCAGCAGCTCCCTCCTAAAAATGACATTTTGCCGGCGTCTGCGGAGGGGCCTGAATTTCACTTTGTAACTTTCTGCGGAACCCGAGCCCGGGTGGCAGCTCCGGTGGTGGTATCGTATGCAAATACGCATGCTGACGTTACAGATCATGTGGGTTTTGGCGTAGATTCCCCACTGATCGAGGCATTTTCCCCCTTTTTTTTTCTTTTTTCTTTTCTTTTTTTTTTCTTTTTCTTTTCTTTTTTTTTCTTTTAAATTTTTCAATCAACCGTTCTCCTTACGGGGGCTTTTTTCTGTCTGTCTTTCTGTCTATCTGTCTGTCTGCCAGACTGGCTTTTCCCCCCCACCACCACCTCTTTCCCACGGAGCCCGAGTCGGGCGCCGGGTGGGGAGTGGGGAGTGGGTGGGGGGAGCCAGCAGAGTTCCATTTTGGAACGCCCGTGCCTCGTCTCCGCGTTCCCAGCCCGGGTCCCCGCGTTCGCAGCCCCGGCGCAGGTAAGAAACTTCGCCCCGGCGCGGAGCACCCGCAGCGGGCACCGCCAGCCCGGAGCCCGACACGCCAGGCGCCCGCCACTCCAGCCCAACTTTCCCACCGCCGCCGCAGCTCCCGAAAATGTGTTGTTAATGGGACTTGGCCGGGTTAGGGATGGGGTTGCGCGGGAGGGGGGTGTGCAGGCTTTTTTTTTTTTTTTTTTCTTTTTTTTTTTTTTTTTTTTTTTTTTGCGGGTGGGAGGAAATCCGCGGTTTCAGGGAGGGGGGACGGAGATTTTTTTTTTAATGAAATAGTTTTGATTACAAGTTTGGATAAATGGAAGCCAGACCGAGGAGGAGGAGGAAAAACATGTCTACGTTTCCCTATGTCGACATAAGCCACAAAAAAATATGGCGTCCGCTTTCGACAGGGCGTTACGTAGACCCGACTCTGTTTTTTATTTATTTATTTTGTGGCCGGCTTCCTGCCTTCTTGGCCAAACTGCGGCGCTTTGTGCGAAACGGGCAGGTCCCGCGGGGACTCCACCGGGACGTGGCCCCGTCTCGGCGCTTTTCGGCAGCCTGGGGGCTCCGTGTGGCTGCTCCCCTCCCTCCCCCGCTCTCCCCTCTGCTCTCCTCTCCTGGTGACGATTCGCCGTAATGTGGTGGCAGGAAGCATGACGCCGTGTTGAGGCTGCCTCTCCTCGCGTCGCTCCCGGTGGCTGCAGGCGGCCGGCGCGCGGCGCGGGCGGCGGGCGAGGGACCTGCGGGCAGGGCCTGAGCGCGGCGCTGTGCCCACGCCCCGCTCAGGTGCGCGGGGAGGGTGATGCGGGGGGCGCGCGGACCCCGGGAGCCCTGATGTCCCTGGCCTGCCGGGACCAGCCTGAGCCCGGGTCTCCCGCCTGAGTGGCCGTGGCGTTTTTCAGTCTGCCCCACAAGAGGTTAAGCATTGCTGGCGTTGGAGCGTCTTTGTGGCTTCCCCCAGGACTTGGGATCCTGAGCTTTGCAAACTTGCCCTTTCCCTAGCTGCTTTGCAGGAGGCGATGAAGACCAAGAAGCTCGGAAAGTTGGAAAACAGGAGCATCACAGGAACGTCCTTTTGGCCCCCTAGTTATGCTGAGCTCAGGGGTGGTGGAGGAGGACGAGGAGAGCCTACCCAACAGGGTGGGTGGGGGAGACCTGTCGCGGTAGCCAAGTCGTGATTTGCCCAGACTTCCACCTGATTGATTAGCTTCAAAGCCAGTGGGGTCTCTGTGTTCTTCTGTTCCGCGAAGGCCTTTTGTTGGGGGCGGGGAGGAGGAGGGAGCACCCCTCCCTCTTCAGAGTCACTGCTCAGCTGGGGCCCCAGGCATCATAGTTCTTTAAAGCCCAGAGTTCTCCATTTGCTGCTCTCTGAAGATCTCATTCTTTCTGGAAGTGAACAGCTCCTCAAATCTCAGGCCAGCTCCGTGTTGAAGCAGGACTTAGGGGACAGGAATGCCTCCCTGTGACCCCAAAGCACTTGGACTTCCCACAACAAGCCTCTTAAACACACACTCTCTCATGCTGGCAGCTCCAAGAGTAGAGCAGAAATTAATGCCACGGAAGTGCAGAGGGTGAGAGTCTGAGCGCTCATGGAGGCTTAAGTCAAAAGGTGATTTTCTGTTTCTGAGGGCCTCCAGTTTAAGCGGTTCAGACCCAGGGCAGTAATGTCAAAACGCATTTGGATGGCGGCCAAGAGGAATAAATATCTTGTTAAATGACCTGTTTGATAGTAAAAATAGACTAATGGGGCCGTCCAGTGGTTCAGTGGGACCAACATAAAGGTTTAAGTTTAAAGTGAAAGTTACATAAAACTGGTTACACTTGTTCTTTTAAGGTCAGGGGGAAAAAATCTAAGAATAAGATTTTTAAAATGTGTCCCTGAGAATAATCAGGCCTGTGGTTTGTGGAACTATTGTTACTGTTTAAAACAAAAATCTCCACTCCACCACTGTTCTGTGAACTTGTACCTTACTTTTTAGCAGCGTTTGATGTCATCTAAGGATCCACCTTAGCAGATAATGTACTTGAGGGGAAAATCCAGAAGGCCAACGTTTTAGGATAAATCGGTGACTCATCATTTAATGATGGGGGTGGGGGAGTGAATACACTGAAAACATCGGAGTCCCAAGTTGAAAACAGAGGATCCAGAGGATCTTGATTTGTCCAGTGGTGATCACATCCCAGTGCATCAGGCCTTGTTGGTTATGAGGACGTTGTCCCTTTAATGACACTGAGTTGGGGGGGGGGGGGAGTGTTGTTGTTGTTTGGTAAGTGTTTCCAGTACTTGCTGTCACAGTATCTAGGCTTGCTGATGTTTAGCAGGCTTTATCATGCAATCACCACCATTATCCCACAAGCCAACCATTAGCCTCATCTTCAGATTCTGGTTGAGGAAGGCTCACAGAGGCAAAGAAAGCTTGGCCAGCACACAGGGACGAAATGTAGAGTTTGTAATGGAGGACACCATAGCATCCATCTCTGATGCAAGGAGGTTGTTACAGTGACAAAGCACAGGGTCAAGTGCAGGCAGAACTGAGAGCAATGGCTACTGCCCTAGTCTCCACTCAGGGATTGATTCATCTGGATTTCATCTGTTTCTTCGTTTATTTGGCGACTAAGGGTTGATGCATTTGTTCATGCAGCAACTACGCTGTCCCGGATACTAATAAGAGCCCACAGTCATTAAACACTTTTATAGACCAGACATTATCCTAAGTGCTTATTATTACACTATTTTGTCTTCATGACAACCAGGAGATATAGAGGCTCCCGTTCTCTGCAGACGAAGAAGCACAGACCCAGAGAGGTCAACCCACTTGTCCTACACCAAACAGCTCATGAGTCCCGTGTCAGCACCCGCAGCATGGGTGCCCCTCTGCTGTGATACAGTGCACTGCACCAGACATTGTGGGGATGCTGGGGGGCCCGAGCCCCTGGGCACAGCACAAAGCACTGCTCCACACTAATGGAGATGCTGGTGGGATAAAGACCCCCTACCCTCTAGGAGTTTGAACAGACAGTAGGAGTGCTCATTAGGCCCAATCAAGCAGAATTAAGTAAGTGCTATAATTGAGAAAAGCAGCCATTGTGGATGCACAGGGAGGGTGTGATTGTGCTACTCAGAGGGCCTCATGGGGGACTCTCCTGGAGGGCATGGCATCTAAACTGACCCGTGAATGGGAAAGAACAATGCCCGGGTGAGGTTGCAGAGGATAGCATTGATCCAGCTGCGAGCCAAGCCGCCTCGTGACATTTATTTTTTTGTGGGGACAGGATGCTGCCTCAGCTGTATCATTGGGAGCCCAAACTGTGCCTTTTTGTTGTGTCACCCTTAGCATGTGGGTCTTAGGCCTTAGGTTTAAGAAGGGGAGTGCGCACTGTCTCCAGGCCTCTACCAGAGCGATGGTGTGTGGTGACCCAAATGTACCAGGGAGAGATTGATCAAGTGTTCCTAGTCAGGCACCTTACTGCGGTGAACTTGATGGAGTTTGGCTTACAGGGCAGAAAGGGTGAGTAGCTGTTGATTTAGCAGGTAGAATGTCTGAATTCTCAGATAGGAAGTGGAAAGAAGGTATGGGGGAGGGGCTGGAAGCTGACTGCAGCCTAAGAAATGGAGAAAGGGGTGCAGAATGTACAGGAGAAATGATGTCAGGTCTGCTGTAGAGGTGGCTAGTTAGCCTTTACTCTGTAGGTGCCAGGAGCCATGGCAGGCTTCTGAGTAGGGATCGTCATGTGTCTAAGGAAGGTAGGAGAAAGGCTGCAGCAATTGACCTGGTACCCACCAACCTGCTTGGTTCTTGACCCAGAATGAGATCAAGGACATTTTCAGACAGGGGTCAATGTTGTCTCGGGGGGAAAAAAAGAGTACAATGGAGATGAAAGGGGGAAGGAGAGAGAGTCATGAGATCCTGCCAGTAAGAATCTAAAATCAAGCCCTTGTACTGAAGAGAGGACCAGGAGAGTTCATAGATTTTCCTGGCTAGACAGTGTAGCTGAATTAGTGAGCTCTGGGTTCAGTGAGAGACTGTGTCGCAAAAACTAAAGTGGAGAGTGATCGAGGTCAGTATGCAATATTGCTCTCCACCCTGTGTGTGACTGACCACACACACACACACACACACACACACACACACACACACACACCACCCCCCAAAGCCAGAAGTCCAAACTTATTTTGAGGCACTTCAGCTATCCCAGGAGGTATGTGTCTCTTTTCATGGTGATTCCATGCACATACGGGGCAGAGGCAGCTGGAGTGAGGCCTTACCAGCCAAGGACTTCGTAGTCTTCTTCCTGACCTTTTGGGATTCTGGGTCCTATCCTCAGCTCTACCTCTCGCCAGCAGAATCACCTTGGCCTTGTCTGTACTCTGCATTGCTTTAAATCAATAAGATGCCATGAGTGGGCTTCAGAGCTGTGTCAGTTCCCTCACGCAGGACTCCTCCAGCAGGAGCCAAGCTCTCTGATTCTCTGTGCTTGAACCCTATTGCTTGAACACAGTCGCCTGCCTCTGAACCTTCAGTGTTTTGTTTGTTTGGGTTTTTTGTTTGGTTGGTTGTTTGGTTGTTTGGTTGTTTGGTTGTTTGGTTGTTTGGTTGTGTTTGATTTGGGTTTTGTCTTGAAACAGAACCACTTGTAGCTGCCACATGGATTATTGTGAAGCTTAAAAAGTTTAGTCAAGGGCTCAGCACCACATCTGACACGTTATCAGATTCAGCAAACCAACCCCACCACCATCCTGGTCACTGCTGCCACCTCCAAGGAGTGGGCTTGTGCGTAACGTGCTTAGTGTTAACCATCCACCAGGGACACTGCCTGTCCTCAGGGACACTGCCTGTCCTCAACTCATAGTGTCCTCCTCTTCTCGAACACAGGCACTCAGCCTATGGCAAATCACAACAGTGGAAATCTAAAGGAGAGCCTGGTGCCAATCATGGGCACAACTCATGCAGAATCATGGCCCACGCCCTGGCAGAGCAGTGCTGAGGGTCACGTTGCTATGCCCCATTGGTAGGTACCTAAGTGGGCATTGTGTGTAATTGATCAAGTCGTGTTCTTCTCAACTGTAAGGGGTAAAAGGAGAGTAAGACGGAGCAACTGTGGTCCTGCTTCCCCTCCCCAGCCCTTCTGTAAAGCCCCCACCCAATGTTGAACAGGTTGTGATATTAAGAACATCCTCCCACAAGCTGTTTCCTGTTCTGTGCTCCTAGTCAAGCATTGAAGAGAGGTTGATTGGCAATGGTGTGTGTGAGAGAGACCCCCAAGGAGCAAAGCAATCTTAACAACACTGCATCAGTATTCATCCAGATTTCCCCAAGAATCAGAGAAAGACAGGACTAGAGTCAGGCTCCCTATGCCCAAGAGGATAGCTTACCTACTAAAACCCTCAACTTACACCCCTTCTTCCTCCTGTCCTCCTCTGCCCCCCCCTACTTCCTAATATGAGAATGTTCCTGGAGATTAAGTCTAGTCACACAGTGTTTCACAGCGATAGCATTTAACACGGAATCCAATCTGCAGCGAATGAAATCTGTGTAATATTGATCCACGGGAAGTTCAATAGCAGGGAGTGCGGCCCAAGTGCTAACTTCGAAGCAAAAGGTTTTATCGTCTGCCTTTGGGGTACACAGACTTGGTATGCCCACGTTCCACTTATCTTACTGAGGGAACCAGTAAAAATCCCAGGGAAACCATTTGCCATTCAGTAGGGGAAACTGATTTTGGTGTCCCTGGGGCAGTGGTATGGTCAAATAGAACGAGTTCCTTCTTTGGAAGGGAATCCTTCATGTTGGGGTCTCGGGGCCTTTTGTAAAGGAGAGAAACTATTGACAGTAGGGCCTGGCATGGCAGATGAGTTGTGAACAGGAGGCCCTGAGTACAGGTTCTCCTTGGTCTGCTTGGATGCCTGCAGCTGCAGCTGCAGGTCTCTCAAACATCTGGGGGAAGCGGGGGTGGGGCTAAGAATCCTGTGTTAGAGATGGAGCAGCATGCATAGATGCATAGTCAACTGCATACAGGTGACAGTTTCAAACTAGTATTGCAGAAAGATTCCAGAAACACACTCCTCAGTAGGTCAGCTATACCACCATAGCCTTGTGGGCTCTGGCCAGACGAGCCTCATGGCTCACCCAGACACACCACAAGCCCACAGATCAGTGTGTCCAAAGAACGGCAGTGTGCCAGACACTGGGCTGAATGCTCCCCCTTTATTTTGACATTTAATCAGAGCAGGAGGGGAGAACGGGGAGCTGTGTATGGTCCCTCTGCAAAGACTGGGATCACAAAGCTCAGAGAACTGAAGCCCTGGCTCCAGAACACACGGAGGGGAGGTAGGAGGGTCAGGTTGCTCACCCGGATAGCTTTGTTTCCAGGACACGGGGACAGATGAGCTCCAAGCCAGCCTATCAGGAAGTGCAGAGAGAGGGGTTGGTTTGGACATACTTTGGGACTCTCTATCTGGTTGTTTGCCACTGCAGAGAGTTGGGGACTGGGCCAGCATGTGTTCCTGTGTACGGAAGAACACGATCAGAACGGGGAGGCTACATTTCCACCTGTACTCTGTAGACTGGTGCCACCCCGCCTCCATCAGTGTATATGACAATTGCTCCCCAGGGCCACCTCTACCCTCTCCTGACCTGGACAGAAAGAATCCCAGGGAGTCAAAAGCTGCAAAAGTTGATACCGGAAGAGGAACTGGGCCTTCGGGATGCAGCACAGCCTCGCTGGCCAATGAGGAGCAGGGGTGGAAGGAGCAAGCATGGGGGTGGGGTGCGGAATAGCTGTGTGCTTGTTTTTATACAATAAAAGAGGATCATTGTAATTGGGAACCTTTGAATCATAACACGTCTGCCCATGGCTCTCTCCAGCTGCAGAGCCATTTAGTTAAATAGCACACAGAAAACTCCTTTCAGCTGATATTACGTTCCCGCTGTTCTTAAAATGTGAGACAAGGCAGAATAGCTCTAACGACAAAGCCATCTCAGGCTCTCCCAGCCCCTGGGCCTACCCAGAGTCCCCAAAGGATCTCCGCGACCTCGGGAGGATGACATGTTGAAATTATTTTCATTTAAGCTTCACCCCTGCCTTCCTAGAAACAGATTCAAGATATCTGCACACTGCTTGGCCCAAGCCTGAGGGGATGGGCATGTTATAAACGGCAGAGTATGGGCAGTTGGGAGAAGGAGCATTTCTTAGGATGGCTTTGCCTTGTCCTTCTCTGTTTAATGTCTTTGTGACGGTGATGTTAGAGTGGAATAGCAGGGGGGAGGGAGAATGGCGGCTGAAAACTGCAAGCCAGAAAAGGAGGTTATCCTCCAGCCAAGACATTTTGGAGAAGGGGTGAGTTCCAGGCAAGAATGGGCTCCACTGAGATCTCTCCAGGTGATGCTTAGCTTCCCCTGCTCCTCTGGAACTGCCGTCTACCATCTTCTGGGGAACTTTGTGTTACAGAATTGATTCTGAGCAGTCAGGGTGCTGCCTCCAGAAACAAGCGCTATCGCGCTGTAAGGTCAGCGAATCATGGTGGGTGTTCCAGCGACCGACATTCTAACAGTGTGCAGTTGGACAGTGTCTGGCCTTGGTGCTTTTAGAAAGGGAGTGTTGGGTCTCCAAGTGCATTCATTGCCTACAATCAGTTGAAAGGACACTCAAGGAAATGAGTTTATTGATAGGACCCCAGGGTGTTCGAGTGAAGAGAAACTTTCAAAGCCTAACCTGGTGAAGTGGCACACACACCTGCAGTTCAATACTGGGAGGCAGACGCAGGGGAATAACTGCAAGTTCAGGACTAGACGTGATTGTAAAGGGAGTTCCAGGCTATGCGGGGCAACATAGTGACATGATAAGGCTCTGTCTCAAGAAAGATGGGAGGGGGGGTTGGGGATTTAGCTCAGTGGTAGAGCGCTTGCCTAGCAAGCGCAAGGCCCTGGGTTCGGTCCCCAGCTCTGAAAAAAAAAAAGAAAAAAAAAAAAGAAAGATGGGAGGGAGGGAGGGAGGGAGGGAGGGAGGGAGGGAGGGAGGGAGGAAAGAAGGAAGGAAGGAAAGAAGGAAGGAAGGAAAGAAAGAAAGAAAAACTGTGGAGGATCCAGCTTGGAGAAACTGAGGCTTAGGAAGCTGTGCAAATCAACCCGGGATCCCACACTCCTACAGCAGTGTGTTTTGTTCTCTGGTGCAGACAGTTCAGGCCTTTCTGCTGACTCATCAGCCAGTGCATCTCCATCCCCTTCCTCCCCACTTCCGTTCCCCTTTCCTGGCACTTGCTGAGCACCTGCCAGAGTTGACAGGTCAATGTTCCTGCTCTCAGGAAGTCCACACACAGTGGTGCTGAAGCACAGCCACCGCTACAGTCTGCTGCTCCTACTGACATCATGAGTCTAGCTCTGTGCTTTTCGTGGGCATGCTTCTGGCACCCCTAAGAGTTATTCAGATTCAGTCTTCTGCATTTGACAAGCAAGGCACACAGAGTAGGAAGACGTTTGTCCAAGGGCCTCAGAGCCGTGCAGTCTAACAGACAGCATCTATCTCTGGGACTCATGAGGCTCCAAGCATTCGATGCTTCTCCTACCCTCTGTGCCTGTGGCCTCACTAAGTGGCTAACACAAATGGTGGAGCCAGAACTTGAATGCAGCCCTCTAGGATCCAAGACCTAAAGAATTTTGTCCACTTCAGGCATGATGCATTCAGTAGTTCTTTCTAGGAAACCTACATCAAAAGGGGCACGTTAGTCAGAGGTACAGAATCACAAGAGACTCCCAGGTTTGTTCCCCAGAGTCTCCTAAAAGTTGAAGAATGTTTAGTAAGCTGAGGTAATTAGGTATCAGGTACTTATTGGCATAAAAACCATAAAGTTAGATGGATTAAAAACTCCAGTGTCAGGCAGCTTGGGGCCATAAGTAATACCTCTCTTTCCTTTTCTTTTTCTCCCTTCCTTCCTCTCTCTTTCCCTCCAGTTCTTCCTTCTTTAATTTTAATGAAATAGTCTCAAATACGTAGCCCAGGCTGGCCTTGAATTCACAATCCTTCTGCTGGGATCAGAGAAGGTGCAGCTAGTCTTCTAAATTAGCTCTGCTGCGGATACGTAACGTATTCCCATACTGCTCTTCAGTAGATTGACATGGTTTATGTAGCCATCATCACTGTAACTTCAGAACGTTTCCATCACCCCCAAATTGGGCTTCGTGCACCCATTAGCAGCTGCTCTCCCCCAACACACACACTTCACCCCAACTCTGATCAACCACCCTGCATGGCTGATCCATGCTTTTGCAATCACATAGCCAGCAACCCCTCGTGTCTAGCTTCTTTCACGCGGCTTAAAGCACTTGTGGGTCATCTACCATGTAGCGTGTATCGGTCTTTCATCCCCTGGTATTACCAAACAGCACCACACCGGGAAGATATACCATATATTTTGTTATCTATTCACCATCTGGAGAGCACGTGTGCTGTTTTCCCTTTGGGAAAATTCAAGAAGGCCGCTGTGAACATTTCTGCACACACGCTTTCATTTACACGTGTGCTTTTTTTGTTGCAATTTGTTTTGTTTTGAGACAAGGTAGCCCAGGCTACCCCGAAGCAGCTCAGGCTGGTCTTAAACCCTTGATCTCCTGCCTCTGCCTACCTACCTCATGCTGAGATTATAGACGTGCATTGCTATACCTCTTCTCTGTCAAGGCTTTCATTTCTTTTGGTCACAAGTACAGGAATACTAAGAAGAGAAACGGCTGCATATTTACCGACCCTTGATGCTGTCATTTGGCCTGCTTTACAAGTGAGGGAATGAAAGAGTAGGGAAGGGACGGTCACACTGCTCAAGTGTGGAGTAGCAGGGCTCAACTTGCAATCCGTCCATGACTCTCCAGGACTAGGACTCTAGCAGAGTAAATAAGGCATCCTGTGTGTAAAATTGAAGGACACACCCACTCTTGGCCCTGAGAAGCATAGAGTTAGCACTGCTTCCTTAAATGTTGCCTCCCATATTCCGAGTTTGGACCTTATCTTGACCCCAGTTCTTCCTCTTTAACAGAGGACCGTTCTCATTGCTAGGGAGGGGAGAGAAACAAAAGGATGACCATGCCTTTGTTGTTTCTTCCGGAACGAACTTGCAGAGGTCTTATCGGTGTTCCTGAGTGGCTGTGAGAATCAAGAGAATTTAGCCTTTAAAGCACATAGCTAGCCTAGTGCCTGGCACCTAGGCAGTGCTCCAGAGGTACTAACAAGCGCTGTTGTGGTGGTGGCTGACAGGTCTCTGACCTTAGGCACGGTGAAGCTACCTGTGAGTCACTCTAGCTTAAGAGATAGATATCCTGATATCTTTCCTCCTTGACCTGAAGCCTCATGCCCACTGCATAAAAGGATGAATTACCTCCTAGTGATAGGCAGTTTTGGGGATGGATAAATCCAGATTTTATGATGATCTGTTAGGCCTGCCTCAGGAGGTCTAAGTCCTGACTAGAATACTAGCTCTAGCCTTGCTTTAGCTCACATTCTGTGACTGGCTCTGCCATCTCCAAAGGCAAGACAAGGCTCCTGCCCTTCCCAAATGGAAAACAAATGCTGTTAGACAATACCCATGAAGCCAGGGTAAGCCAGATATGAGAACTAGTGGATTCTTCTTGTGGAATGGACCTGTTGGTGACCTTATTTGACACTTTCTCCTGGCCTTTCACACTTGGAGTATGGAGGGGATGCATAATCTACAGGAGGGGACTTGGGGAATCTACTTTGAAATATCTAGATAAAGAAGAGAAGTATCCATTATTCAACCAAGTAGAACGATGGGGGTCTTGTGCTCGGCTTAGCCCAAGGCCGCGTAGGCCCTGTGTGTGTCTTAGACTCACTCTCTGTAACAGAAGCTCAGGGGTCCCGCTCTGCCCACCTGCTACTCCTCCTAGCCTGGTGTATATAACATGCTTAGCATCTAGCCACAAGTGATCAGGGCTGTCTATATGGAGGGTCACCTCTGCCTTGTGTCACCCACCAACGGTGCAGATCTGGGGAGACCTCAAGCTAGAACAGCTCTGGATCTTTCTCCTTTGATTCTTTTCCCTCCCCCTGCCAGCACCACTAAGCCTTGACTGAGTGGTTGCTCAATAAATAGTTATTAAATTGATAAGCGGGATTGAATACAGAGCGTTCTGCTGCATGTGTGCTCTGTGTGTGTGTGTGTGTGTGTGTGTGTGTGTGTGTTGAAACAGGAGAGCGATGACATAATGCTGGTTCTAACTGCACTAAAGTGGATCTTTGTTTGTTTTCTTTTCACATCTGTGTTTTGTTTGCAAATAAGAAGAGGAAGACCTACTGGAAGGGCCACCAACTTGTCACCTGTCACCAGCCCTCCCTTCCTCAACTCTACTGAGGTGTGATTTGAAAACTCCAAATCCATTGGTTTTCACTGAACTTTCCCTGGTCACTGGGTACTTGGAAGTCAAAACCTAAATGCTCCCCGGGGGCTCGGCGAGTAGTAGGACAGACTGAAGGGTAAAGGATAGACTGACAGGATATGGTGCGGTGCCTCAACCCTTAGCATCGGCCTAGTTCTTCAGTTGAACTCTCCAGTCCTCATGCAAACGAAAGTAACTTCTGACCCATGGGATCAAGTCCAAATTCCTGCCCTGGTACATTGGCTTGGCTGTCTTGGAGCCAATTTCTTCCTGGCAGGCAGATTTCCTCCAATTGCTCTACCTCTTGCTGCGTGTGTCCCATTTCAGTTACACCAAAGTCCTAAGCTCACCACCCCTTCTCCTGTTTACCGCTTTGCACATGGGGCCTCCCCACCCCTGCCCCGTCCCCTAAACTCAGCAACACCAACTTTTTCGTTTCCTTCTGTGGTGATTCTTGCTCCTCCCCCTGAGAGGCCAGAGTTTGATCTGTTTATGTATCTGTTTTCCTGGGAGAGTGGGGGAAGGGAAGGGAAGGGTCACTTTCCACCAGCAGGGAGAGCTTCCTGTTTGTCTGCCTTCTGCTAGCACCAGCTTAGGCCTGAGGTTGAGAATGGATGTCTGCTGAGAGCCTGGATGGTTGCATGAGAGAGCAAGAGGCTCTCTCTCCAGAGAAGACCTCCAGGAGAAGGGCTCTGCAAGCTTGGCACATGTGCTTATTGAGCTGCTGCTCACTGCTGCCCCTGATGGCCAGTCTGTGCCAACGACTTAAAGGACTAACTGGACAGTTTTCAGATAGGAGGCCATCAAGTCAGCTTTGTCCCAGAAGAGCTTTATCTTAAGTGTATAGGCTCTTGCCTGCCTGCCTGCCTGCCTGCCTGCCTGCCTGCCTGCCTGCCTGCCTGCCTGCCTGCCTGGTCCCAGCATGCTGCCTCATCTGGACACTTAGCCTAGGTACTTCCTGTATCAGCTTCCTGCTCTTGGCAGGGTGGTGTTCTTTCTTTCCTCAGAAGCACAGGGCCTACCCTCAGGAATGACAAACGGGGTGTATTAGCACTGTCTCCGAAGGGTCTTTTTACTGCTTCCAATTTTAAGCTTACAGAGACTGAACTGGAAACCGAACTTTAAATTGGGCAATGGATAAATGGGAGTGAAGTATAGGCCGGTAGGCAGTGGTACAGAAAGGTGGTAATTCCAGCAATCAGGAAGCTGAGGCAGGAGGATCATGAGTTCCACTGAGGCCACCCTGTTCCTAAAGAAACCAAAACAAAATAAATTCTGAAGTATTAATTAGGATGAACTTGCCAGATGCCAGCCACTGAACCAAGCATGGCATGTGTTATACCCTTACTTAATGCAATTTAAGATTCCCCAACTCAGTAGAAAATTCACACCCATTTTCCATAGGAGAAAACTGAGGCTACCGGACGCGAATCTGATGAATTACACTGGAAATGGCAGAGCTATAGTTTAAAGCCACATCCGAGTGACATCAGAGCCAAAGTTCTTCCCTGCCACTCTTTACAGAGTGACACTGTTAATATTCCATGTCCTTAGCAACAGGATAAAGAGACCTTCCCCGTCTTCTCCCAGTGTGGCAGACTCTGTTTATGAACAAAAGACTGGAGTCAACAAGAACATCTTCTCTTTCCTGGCAAAGGGGTTTTGGGCACTATTGCAGCCCCTGGTCCTCATGACACTCTTTTTTTTCTCTCTCTCTTTTTTCTTTTTTTCTTTTTTTTTTTTTTTTTTGGAGCTGGGGACCGAACCCAGGACCTTGCACTTGCTAGGCAAGCGTTCTACCACTGAGCTAAATCCCCAACCCCTTCCTCATGACACCCTTGTGGTTTTGTCCCCTGTCAAAAGAGCCAGAAGACCAATAATTCTCCCGGGCCAGCCCGTACAGTGACAAACTTGTTAGGCTTATAACCTAATACATGCATGAATATGTTTGTGACAGTGACTAACAGACCGTTCCCCAGGGAAGGAGTGTGAAACCTTGTGACTGTTATTTTTAATTGTCAGCCTGACACAGTGTGGAACCACTTGGGAGAAGACCCTCAAGGAAGGGCTATCCAGGTCATACTAGCCTGTGGTCCTGCCAGTGAGAGTTAACTCCATGGGAAAACCCACCCTGTGTATGGGTGGTACCATTTCATGGGCTGAGCCCTGAATGGTGTAAAAGTGAAATAGATCGAGCTGGGTAGTAATGCGCAGGCATTCATTTCTCTCTGCTCTTGACTGAGCGTGGCATAGCAAGGTAGAGTCCCTCCTACCTTGACCTCCCCACTCGGATGGGCTGTGCCTGGAATTGTAAGGTGGTTTTCTGTTGGCTTATTTATCATGCCAACAGAAGTAAAATTTGAGCAGACCCCAGACTAACCAGTGCATAAAAGACAGTGCAGTGCAGAGACAGATGAGACCCACTATCCCAGGGGCTTAACAAACTGGGGTCTTCCTCTCAGGAAGTTGGTCCCCTGAAGGATACAACCACAGTTCTCCAGATAGCTTTATTTCAAGCTCTGAGTAGAGGGTCCAGGCTGGCAAGATTTTATAGTTGTGACATTTGAAGCCACCGGCTTTCTGGCTGCTGCAGCAGGGAAAGATACTTGTAGTTGCTCTCAAGAGTTACCATGCCTGCTCACACAGGAAGCCTGGGTGATGTTTGGTGTGCCTGACTCCTTGTTGAATAGCAAGGGGTCTCTGCCCATCAGAGCACTGAGCTCGCTGTGCTGCCCCAGCAGACATCACCTGCATCTGTTCTGTTTTGTTCTTTGTATGCTGAAATACCAAAAGGTTTCTTCCGTCTCTGGCAGGTCCTGCTCTTCTAGAATTAAGGCACGATCCTTGCATTGGGAATCAGGACCACAAAAGATTATTAGCACCAAAGCCAAGGCCTAAACAGAAGCTTCCAGGAACTTAATCCGGGCCGTCTTATAGCTTTAAGGAGAGCACCCAGTTTTCCTCCCAGATGAAAAAGGAGCCATCATAGGAAAGTGAAAAGCAATCGAGCAATTTTGTTTTGTTTTAATGGAGTACATATTTATCTTTCACGTACACTTAGGAGCATGCTATTGGAGTTTAGTTTTGCACAGAACAGTCAGAGGTTAACATTCAGTGAGCCCCTAACTTACTGCCAAGCATCCCAACAGTAACGCTGACAGTCCCAGTTTGCCCCGGTTCACCCCAGCCGTCAGCGTGCGGCCCCTGCACAGCACTGCCGCTGTAGCTTGTATACTCCACCCGTGTGAGGTCATTGCTGTTTCTCTCCTCCCGAAAGAGGCTTGGGGAATCTCCATGGAACAATTGAGAAAACCGAGAGTGAGAACAGCGTTTAAAAGTATAGCTAAGAAGGGGCCTGGCTGGGCCTCACTGTGCGGGGGACCAGCTGACTCGATACGCAACACTGTTAGATGGCACCCAAAGGGCCAGAGTTTAACTCTCAGTACTCACAGGGTTTTACACATTCCACTCCACCCAGCCATTCTGGGGTCAGCCCGAAGAGATTGGGATTCTGGGTGCTCGGCCTGTCTCTGTGTGTTGTGTTCCTACAGGAAGCAAGCGCGAGATTGCTATAGGATAGGTACCGCTTTAAACGTTAGGGCTATCGCCATGGCAAAATGAAATACTTCTTTCCATTCAAGTTTGTTTATTTCTTCTTCAGAGGATCACTTAAGAACCTTGAGCTCAGCGCTCTGGTTAGGAACGGTTGGTTGTCTGTTCAGATTTTGGCTCTGAAACGTTGCCTGGCAGATGGGTTCCACGTGGGCAGCAAGCCTCCTTTGGCCAGCCAATCCTGGGACTACCCAGCAGGCAGTGTGTTTGTGACCGACTTTGCACTTGTTTCTGTGGTGACCAGTCAGCTGACCACCTTCAAGTTCATTTAGTCCAACCAGCTGTCTGTGCCTTTACAAGAGGGGAAAAGTGAACTCTTTCTAGCCTCTGAATTACTCAGGGTCCCACTGCTGGAGTGAAGTGTCTCCCTGCTCGACCTAGCTTCAGAGTATCGCTCTGTAGAGATGGTACAATGATGCTTTCTCTTTAGGGAATTAAAGGATGTCTGGTAAATCACTTTTTGCCCTCTATGACACTTTAGACAGATTTCTTTTTCTCCTTCTCACTACCCATAATGCTCAGAACTGACAGTGACCCAGGACTGTCTCCCCATCTGTTGGCAAGACTCAAGGAGCCAAGTTAAGGAGCAGAGCTGTAATATCTGTCTCAGAAGAGCAGACTGTGTACTGCCATAAACGTCTGCAGTGGAACCTGGGCTAGAACCTTGTGATTCCTTTTCTTGTTTCACTTTTTTTTTTTTTTGGTTCTTTTTTTTTCGGACCTGGGGACCGAACCCAGGGCCTTGCGCTTCCTAGGTAAGCGCTCTAACCACTGAGCTAAATCCCCAGCCCCTCTTGTTTCACTTTTTAATATCAGAATTTCAGGCCACGTTCTCTGCTGAAGACAGTTATTTAGCCACGGGGGCAGTAGTATAGGCGGGAGACAGAGGCAGGTACATGGATCTTTTCTGAGTTTGAGGGCCAGTGTGGCCTACAGAGTGAGTTCCAGGACACCCAGGGCAACACAGAGAAACCCTAACTTGAAAAGAAAAAAAAAGATGACTATTTAAAACCATGGATGGGAAAGAGACTAGGGAAGAAAAAAAGAAATGTGTTATTAATTATTATTTGAGACATCCTGAGCTACATAATGAATTCTAGGTCAGCATAGGCTGCAGAATGTGTGTGTGTGTGTGTGTGTGTGTGTGTGTGTGTGTGTGTGTATGTGTGTGTGTGTGTGTACACGTGTGCACGTGTGCACATGCACACGCTTGTTAGTCTGAGCGTGCACAGGTACACATGCTTTGGAGACCCAAGGTCAATATCAGGAGTCTTTTATTAATCATTGCCATTAATATTTGAAACAAGGAATGCTCAAGTATCCTTGAGCTCATTGATTTGACTGCGCTGGCTTGGCCAATGCTCTGCCCCACCCACTGCTGGGTTATAGCTTGTCCCTCCACCCTTGGCCTTTTACGTGGTTCTGGAGCCAGCTGAGCCATCTCCCCAGCCTAAAGTCCATGGTCTTTTATCACATGGTTTAAATTTTAAAATGTGCTGCCCAGCTTGTGAGACTGGTTTAATTACGCAGCAGAATCAGAGAACTTGAGTGGTCATCCGCCCTCTGGGAAGCAAAGGAACGGAAGCGCTGGTCCGGGCCTCTCTCATTGGCTTAGACAGTTTGGTCCGGGCCTCTCTCATTGGCTTAGACAGTTTGGTCCGGGCCTCTCTCATTGGCTTAGACAGTTTGGTCCGGGCCTCTCTCATTGGCTTAGACAGTTTGGTCCGGGCCTCTCTCATTGGCTTAGACAGTTTGGTCCGGGCCTCTCTCATTGGCTTAGACAGTTTGGTTGCATCCTCAGGCGTGGGAAGAAGTCCTGTCCCTGAGAATCTACAAGAGTTCTGGCCACCTGCCCCCAAGACCTTTACTCTGAAGGAGGATCAGGTATCTGAAGCAGCATTTGAGGGCAGAGAATGCTCTTGCTTCCTCCTCACCCAAGTAGTACAGCTGGAAGCAGTCTGTCCTATCATGTATGTTCTTGAGGACCAGAGAAGCTGGTCACCATTATACCCCTTCCATCTCAGCCCCTGTCCCATCCTGCTACCTTCCTCTGTCCTGAATCTACCCAGCAGCCATAGCTAGAATCCTGGTAGCTCCAGCTTTTCTTCACTGGTAGTCACCCCTAAGGCAGCTGGTGACCTGCCTGTAACCCTCGGCCTCTTCAAAGATTAGCAGGAGTGTCTAAGTCCCAGGCAACACAGTGAAGCCCCCAGGCTGCAGTGGCCACCCTTTTTGTAAGGTGGGTGCTTAGTTCGTATTCATGGAATTTCTCAGTGATGATGGACCCACGGTGACCCTCATCTGAGATCTAGGCAGTTGGAGACTTGGCACATTGGTGATTTGTCCTGGCAACAGATGAGTCATCTTTGTAACTCATGCTGTTGGTAACCCCAAAGGCAATGCTGGAGTTAATCATGAGAGTAGCTGGTGGTCATTTATGAGCCAAGTCTTTTCCCAGGAGAAGACAGCGAGGGAGGGAGAGTGGGGGAAAGGGGAGAAGGAGGGGGGAGAGGCAAGAACATTTCCTCATTTCTGATGAATGTCCAGGGCTTGCCCAAAGACGTGCAGACTAAACCAAGCCCACATCTGGAGTTTCTCTGCACACGTAGGCAGGTGCACACACTGTTAGGACAGCGCTCGGAACCTCTGCACAACCCTGACATCAGTGGACACACGTGGGACCTGGTGGTGTGTTTTGTGAGTTCCCATTTGCTGATACCTCAGTCTGTCAGTCACGACTTCTGGTGGATGAAAAAAGCTATACGTTTGTGTAGCGTTTGGAGGCTTGTTTAATAGCAATCTGTGGAACATCCCTAATCCTACGTTATCAGTACTTTATTGCTAATTATCTACTCCATTTTGGATATATGTAATAAAAGTCTCAGGACATATTGGGCAAATTATAGTTTTTAATAGAATAATTACTTAAGTAAACATATTCCTGCACCTCTCCCAGGGATGACTCCTTCTGTGAGATGAAATGAATTTTATAGGTTGGGATTGACAGCTTTTCTAATGAACAAGATTTGATATGGGGTTTATTGTATTTGGGGGGAGTCTGGGGGCACAATGGATGTTTTTATTTCAGAAAGTAAATTCAGGATGTAAGGACACACAAATATTTGCTGTATCCCCTCACCATCCACAAATGCGTCTTTGAAGTGGGATGAGCTAATGGCCCAGTCTTTCTGTGTGGGTGTGGGTGTCGTGGAACTTTCTACTATGGAGCATGTGGCCTGACAGAAGTCCCTGCATGGGCAAGACTCGGGACAGCTAAAGCCAACTCAGCCATCCTGCTGTTGACTTTGAGCTCGTCATTCACCCCTCCATGGCCTCAGTTTCCCTACCTGCCTTCTATACTCTGAATCATGTTCCTTAGTAGGCTACCCGTCAGGCTGTCTCTGCCCCTTCTAAGTTGGCAGGCATCTGCAGGTAGGACTAGCCTATCAGAAGCCCATTGGCTCCCAGATTCTTGGGAGTGACGAATTGACTTAAGCCTTTCTGGAATTCTTATAGGAGAACTTGACTCGCCACCTAAAGTGCCCGGCGGAGATGAATCTGTTCTGATGTTTCCTTGGAAAGCCTACATAGTGCTGAGCAAGCCAGCTCCTTGCATAGCTTCTGCAGGTCCAAGCCAGTGCGTTCCAAAGCAGTGTCTGTAACCGATTTAAGGAGAAGGTGCTAGAAAGGGGAAAAGAAAGGGTGGCTGGGGGTGGGGCAGGAAAGGACTGGCAGGTTCTCAGTCCCAGCGCCTGGGTGGAAAAGTGAGTGGGTCATGGTAAGGGGAGGGCGCATGCGCACTAGGGAGCTGGCCACGCCACCCTCCCTCCTCCTCTTTTGGAATGCAGTGTGTATTTACTGCCCTGTGGATCCCAGTTTCTCTCAGGAAGTCATTTTTTCCAGGGATAGAGGAGAGTAGCAGGCTATCTCTCTGGAGAACTCCTCTGGAGAACTCTTGAGGATCAAGGGGTGGAGTCTACAAGGGAGCTGAGTCAGAAGATGGCATTGAGGATAAATAAATGGTCCCCCTGGATTGACCTTGCCCTCACCCCCTCTCCTGCTGTGAAACTGGGAAGGAAATGAAGATAGAAAACTAAAAGAAGCTTAGTAACTGCAACCTCTCTTCCCAGCCCAGACAAATAGTCCCAGAGTACTACAACCAGCACAAGTGTAGCCCCTCTCCTAGGCGGGCAGGTAGGAGGCATCTTTTTGCTGAATATTCCCACTTGAGAGTCAGGGATCTTCTGCCTCCTTCACAGGCTTTTGCTGGAGCTTTCTCTACTGTGACATCCAGGTCTCAGCTCTCCCCAAAACAGGGTGCTCTCCAAAGGATCCCTACGCCATGCCCCTCTATCCCATAGCCCATATGCAAGCCCAGAATGCTTTGGTTTGGATGGGTCTTTGTTCTGGAGCTCACTTAGGCATCAACTGTCAGCTGGTGTTTAGGAGCGGTGCCCTAGCCTCTGTACTTACCTGCCTCCCCTCGAAACTCCAGATGGTATCTAGTCCCCTGGAAGTGTGAAAACATCCCACTGTGAGCCCTGGTCCAGAGTGCTTCCCCCTCTGTCTTCCCATCCCTCTCTGCTCTCTATGATGGTCCTTATTTTTTCCTTGACCCCAATAGTGCTCCACCTGGCCGCACATTGCACTCACCTGAGAAGTTTCTAGAAACCCCGTGCATACCTGGCCCTACCTTAGTAATTAAACCTGACTCTCTTGGGTGTGGGAACTCTTTGAAAAGTGTCCCAAATCAGCCTGGAGGCCACCCTGTGGGCTATCTGATCTCCCGGGATGATAAGCCATCCCAGAGAAAGATACGGGGTGAGCTTTGGTTACCACTGGGTTGTCAGCAGTTAGAACAATGCTTAGCCTCAAGTCTAAGACTGAGTGGTGAAGGGATGTTCCGGAAACCCCATCAAAACTCATGGGTGGGTTCTCTTGAGGGAGCCTTTCATTTTTGTTACTCATCCAACAAACATCAAATGTTTGCTGCTGTGCCAAGCGCGGTAGCAAAGTCTGGATTGCAAAGACAGGAAGAGTGTGACCCCTTCTAGGAGCCTCCAATGTCTAGGTGCCGGATGCAGATGGCAGTTAGAATGCAGAGCAAGCCAGCCCCTAGCAGACACCAGACACCCCACACCCCTGTGTGAGGTGTTCCGCTCATATTTTCACACCTACTAATTCTCACAGCTCTTCGCAGTAGGTGCTGCTGCTGTTTCCCAGGGGAGAAAACTAGGCTCCAGGGAGTCACCTAAGGCCCCCAGAGTCACCTGACGCAAAGCCCCATCTGCTTCCTGAAAATCATTCACTCTTTGCAGCACCTGATGCCATGTGCAAAGGTGAGACCAGATCGGAGGCTTGTGGGTCTCCAAGTTGTATGCTCGTAGGATAAGCCCTGCCCCAACCATGGATTCAAGAAAGTTACCTCCAAGCTCTTCTGTGCTCTGACACCAAGACTGTCTGAATGCAGGCTTCTTAGGAGCAGACCCCAAGGCAAAAATTGACCTAAAACAGTTCTCTGAGAAGGAAGGAACACTGGCATCGAGCACAGAGTCCTATAAGAGAAGGAAGTCCAGACAACCAGGTCACCGTGCCAGTCAGCTAGAGCTAACTCCTGCTGAGGGGCTGGGCACCACAGAAGACCACACTTCTCAGGGCTGTCTCACAAAGTATCATGACAGCGTGACCCTTACTTATAGTACTTCCATTGGCCTTTATCCCCCAGTCTTCCTATCTGTGGAAATGGACACAAACGGTCTTTAACACAAGCATGCATTAGAGAAAACTTATAAACACTACCTACACCATGGAGTGTAGAGGGGGCTGAGTCAGGTATCCAACAAGAAAGAAATGCCATACACAAACAAAATGTCAAGAGAGTTTATGAGCTGCTGTATAGACAGGCAGAGTTAAACAGGATCTACAGGAGTGAAAAACATAAACAAAACAAACAAACAAAAACAAAACACATAAAAGGCACCCCAAGGACTAGATGACAAGGCTGGAAGTCCTGCCTGCAGGTTCAGAGGAGGATTGGCCTGGGACTCGGAAGAATGGCTGTCCCATTTAAGAGTGGGTGTACAAGCCAATATTGACCCACGCCTACTGAGGCCTGTGCCAGGTACACTGAGACATGCAAGCCGCACTCAGAGTGAGGGCTGCCCTTGCCCCATTCCACAGGCTGGAAGCCTGAAGCTCAGAACTGTCTTTCCCTCCAGTCTCACAGTGGGAACAGAGAGCAGGGATCTCTACCCGGGACCTTTGACTGTCATCTCCCTTTACTCCTTCCCACTGACAGAGCTCAACCAGGAGACGGAGAGGGGCTGCAGCCGCCATGGACAGAGAGTAAAGCAGGCAGGCCGTAGGTCTGAAGGGGGATCTGACCCAGAGCTGTCACTGTTAGATCATCAGGGATGGAGCAAGGCCTGGCCCCTCGCAGGCAGCCTCGGATATCTTCCAATGAGCGAGCCTCTGACCTATTAACTACAAATCAGACCATCACTCAGGCCCTAAATGGCGCTGTTACTAAACAATATAATTGAAAGTATTATCCCTTTAAGCTTCTGCTAATGGAGAAAATAAACCGTCTGTTCCTAGGGGTTTTTGAAAATGCTATATGTCTGTTGATTGAGGGAATCCCTTTTTATATTCATTCAGAATTCTAGACTGCACGCAAGGGAAAGCAGAAACGGTACAATCAGGGGTTATAGGTAGAAAGAACAAAATAGTGTTTTGCAATCAAACTGATGAGTGAGACATTTGGTCGTGACCTTGCCCTTGAAGTGAAGGGCTGAAGGCTTGTGTAGCCAGAGATCCTCGGAAAGTCCATGGGATGCCCACAGCTGGGGGCAAGATCACAGCAGTGATGATGCCTAGGCCCAAGGATGATGGGAGTGTCCACTGGCTTCTCACATGAGCCACCCTGACCCTCGGGACAGGTCCCTTACCTTTTCCCAGTTCATTTATTCATCATATAATAGAGCATGAGATCCCACCTTTAAATACTTGTAAGACGCTTACAGTCTTTCTTGCCCGACTCCTCCTCTGTGTGAGGGCCACACAGCTGTATCTGAAGACTTCAGGGTGAGAGACAGCAGCACCAACAGTAATAATACTACCCTAGACTGGGCTTCTTCAACGTTCCTACCCACAACCCCTTTCACCCAGAGTTCTTTCTATAATGCCCAATGTATAGGTATATATAATAGATATGTGAATTGAAGTTGCTGAGTAAATCATGAACAGATGTCTCTTATTATAATGCTTCAATATATATTAATATATACATATATTGCATGAAAACAAACCACATACTGGTGCGACAGGTGCTCTGGTTTATTCTCTCATTAAGTGTAAAGATTTGAACCCTGGCTGAGAGTTTGGTTTAGCAAGACACACGACATCTCCAACACTTTTCAGATGTAGTAAATACACAAGACTAAGCCACAGGGGGGTTGTTTAGGGCTATTTCAAAAACTGTAGAGAATCCTGCTTAATCCCAAGAGAAATTTCAGTTAACAATTTTTTATGAAACACGAGTCACCCACTCAGTAACTTTTAAAATCAAACACCCTAACCTAGCACAATTCAAAATCTGGAGTTTTGCATGGACAGTGAAAGACACTAGAATTCATAACATACAGCAGTCATAGTCATGACCTACAGTTATCACTGATAAAGCTGGGGGTTTGAAGTGTGTGCAACCTGCTACACATGCGGTGCAAAGCATGTATGTCGTATGTTCACAACCAAGGTTTCAGTGACATCATAAGATGTGACACGGGTGAGTGTAGCCATAAACACTTCAAGTTCAGTACACATCTGATGTTGAGTTCATCGTTGGCCATCACACATCTTCAGAAACCTTTTATTCTTGCTGATTTTTTGATCACTTGTGTCACTGCTCCAAAGCCTATAGAAGCTGGGTTCTAGAGGGTGCCATTGCGTTTCAGGAGAATTCAGAGGGTATCTGCTAACTCAAGTAATCCCTAATTTATGAGTCAGGATGACAGCTGAGGAGTCAATCACAAAGAAGGGGACAGTGTGCAGGTCACCAAGCCAGTGAGGGAATGCCCTCAGAAAGATCTGTCTGCACCCAGCTGCCCTGGGTTGACTCTTCTAACAAATGTTTTGCAATGTATACTCATCTTAATAGTAGCCACAGAGCAAAGGGAAGCCATTTCTTATGGAAGCTAGATCTGGAAGGGACTGGGATGTTTTGTGTCTTCCGAAATGAGATGATAGTAAGTGCCATTAGTTCTACCTTCTCAAACCAGAGACAGGACACTTGGAGGTCCTGAAGTTGTGCCACATTTGTACTGAAACAACCACCAAGTTTGCCGTGCTTGCAAGAGAAGTCTCTACAAGAAGGTCTTCCGTGGAAAAGGACGCTTACCTGCATGGTACTTTGACATACTTAGTTACGTCCACCCTGCGTGCCTTCAGACAACAGATGACTCAGAAGCCCTGTACCTTCTGACAGGCATGTCTGTGTCCCAAAATTTGTGAAGAGAGGCAGATGTGAGTTTAATACCTTCCCCTCTCCCCCACAGCCCCTTTAACCCCCACCCCCTGCCACCACTACCTACCCTCCCACCCCCACTCCTTTGCCGGCTGGGTGACCTTGGCCACTCTGTGTGGCCACTTTATCATCTGTAAGCAAGGGTCATGGTTATAGAGTTGCTATCTATTCTATCTGAATATTAAAGTGCTCTGTTCTTAAAGAGGTCATACCCTGACAGTAGTAGCAAAGGAGGTTAGAAAAGATGACCTTTGAGGGAATGTGACGGAGGTGGGTAGGTTTTAAACTGGTGGGTTTATTATGAACTTTTTGAACCCGAGCTCGTCTTTCTTCACTAAAAGGTATTTTTAGACATTTTGAGAGATTATGCAAGTGCAATGCTATGCACTGTGCTTAGCAAGTGGTAAGCACTTAGTAAACAGAGGCTGCTCATTTCCATGGAGCAGGGTGACTGCTGGAACTGAACAGTTCAGAAGGAACTTAGGGTTCTCCAATTCAACTGCTTGCAGCCCAAAAGCTCTAGGATTACAGGATGGGAAGGGGAATACACAGGCCTGGGCATAGTCCTTGGGCCATTCGGACCCTCTGATTCCTTCGCACTATGCTCTGGGAGCCAGAGTCAGCCTCTAGAGTCTCAGTCCTCTGTTTCTCCAGACCATTTCTAACGCTGTGTTGGGGAACTGAAGGAGCAAAGAAGAGGTTCTGAAAGCCCAGCACCGGCTTGCCAATATCAGGAAGAGTCAGATTTACCTCATTTTTAAACTATGTTTTCTGAGCTGCTGAAACAACAAGGTTAGCAATACATCATGCATCCCTGCTTTTTGTCAAGGTATCTGAGGAGGCTAGTCCTCGGGCCCTCAGACGAAACGGTCACACCAAGAATTGCAGATGGATCCCAATGACGTCAGCTGGACTGGGGAACTTGTTTGGGGCTTGGGGTCTCTGGATCTACTTCCGTTCTGCTGGTGTTCTCATTTATAGCGTGTATGCTCTTAAGCACTGTCTACTGAAGTTGTCCAACTGATAGGCCTCAGAACGTTCCACCGGTACGTAGGACCTAACTAAGGTGACAAGTGACTTTACAATCCCCCAATGACCTGATTGTAAAACTGTAGGAAACCGTAACCCTGCCTCCTCACTGGTTTGTTTGGATGATTACATGTGATAACACTGAAAATGCTTAGCCCACTGCCCGAGTCCTTATAAGCACCCAGTACAAGAGATGACCTGAAGTTGGAGGAAGCAATGATGTCTCAACAGACAGGAAGGATGACCGTATCTAGTGACTCAGACATGGGAGTAGGGACTCTGTGGATGCAGGTGCAGGCAGGCTTCAGTGGGCGATGGACATAAAACCCACCTTTTAACAGCATCCTCTGAGTAGCTTTACTTGTTGCTGTAATAAAATACCCAGAGGAAGCAATGCCATGGATGAAGGTTATTTCGGGCAGAGAAGGCATAGCAGCAGAAGTGGCTGTCAGTTGTGGCAGCAAGAGCCTGAGACAGATGGTCACGTTGCCTTCATAGTCGGGAAGCAAAGAGACAAGAATGCTGGAGCTCAGTTTCTCCTTTGTTACGCTGTCCGGACCCCCAACCCATTGAATGGTGCTACCCACATTTAAGTTGGTTCTTCCCACTTCAATTAGCACGATCTAGAAATTCCCTCACTGATGTGCGCAAAGGTCTATCTCCCTCACAGATGTGCGCAAAGGTCTATCTCCCGGGGCTGTGTAAATGCAAGCTGGTTGGCCATGAGGATGAACCATGGGTAGCAAAGTGAAGCATGACCACTCCCCTCCTCTGGGAGCACAGACCCCAGCACAAGGCTTTTGCTCAGTTTCAACTATTGTGGGTAAAGCAGAACGCCCACAGAAATAATGTGTCAAAGGAGAGTGGCCAGGATTGCAGACAGTCTGGAAACAAGCAGATGTTTTGCTTTTTAAAGCTGGGAGTGTTTGGTGTTGGAGTTTGGGGGTCAGCAAATGGTACAACTCCACTGGCTGAGGAGCTTCAGAACCACGCAGACAGAGCAGAGAGCCAGACAGCTGGAGATCAAAATACACACAGTGTTGCTGATCAAGGCAAACTTGAGACCATGACCCAAGTCCACTAGCCAAATGGCTACTCTGACACACCCTGCCCTGGTGACCTCTATGCAAAAGCCCAGCAAGAGAACTTTGAATCTTCCAGGCAGAGAGTCCTGCACAGAGAAAGCCATCGCTGCTCTCTGAGGCCAAGAAATTTCTACAGGAGACAACCTCGCCAAGGCAAACGAGGGAGAGGGTCTTTAGCAGTTCAGTCATCCTGGGACACATCCCCTAGAGGGAAAGTCGGGTGCATGGCAATGGGACTGGCCTGGGGGTTGGATAAAGATGCTTTAGTATAGAAGGAAAGGAGAGTAACCATCCTGGCCTCTCACATTTAGGGAGGCTGCTAAGAATTTAGCCACCATGCGCCATGCGTGTATATGATACTTGTTGTTCACTCATCCATATCTAGTCCTCAAAATTTTGCTTCTAGCCTGTTCTGTGCCAGGTGCTCTCCTTGGGCTTTGAGGAAGAAGAAAATGGAGGGTTTTTTTTCTTTTAGAACAATTTTTAACCTGGGAGAAGATGGGAAAAAGCAATGTTCTTGCTAAGTGGTAAATGATATTCTATGCTAGAAAGCGGCGGTTGTTGCTGGAGGCAGCGAGAGAGTTGAGGGGGCTGAAGGGATGTGATATTGGGGTTATTTGGGGAAAGAGGAGTTGGGGGGGCATTGGAACCAAGGCCATATGGCAAGTGTGTGCCTGCGGAGACAAGGAAAACAAAGGCAGCAGTGAGTGTACCAGAATGGCTGAGCTCCAGAGGACACTCCGGATGGGTGGCACAGTGCTATAAAGCCAAAGGCCTCATCCACAGCAGCTCTGGTAGCTGTGGTTATTTGACCTTTTTTAGATATGACTGGACGGAGACTTGTAGTCAAAATCCTCCTGTGTTTTACCGCCGAGGATATTAATACCAAAGAGAGAAAAGCAACTCGTCAGTGGCCACAAAAGAGGATCAGAGCTCTGAGCCGGGATGTAGCTCCCCTGTTTCTCTGTCCACCTGTCTCTGCCCTGGATGTGAACTTCCTATGAAAAGGGTAATTGAGCCTCTCTGCAAGCTTCATGCATAGATAGCAGGCCTCTTAGCACTGTACTTTTTTTCTCTTTTTCTTTTTTCTTTTTTTTTTTTTTGGAGCTGGGGACCACACCCAGGACCTTGTGCTTGCTAGGCAAGCGCTCTACCACTGAGCTAAATCCCCAACCCCAGCACTGTACTTTTATGGCATGCCAGACTTCTACATTAACAATAATAGAGGGGTTGGGGATTTAGCTCAGCGGTAGAGCACTTGCCTAGCAAGCACAAGGCCCTGGGTTCGGTCCCCAGCTCCGAAAAAAAAAGAAAAAAAAGAAAAAAAAACAATAATAGAACTTCTGTCATAGTGAGGGAAGTAATGTGGAATATCGTTGTTAACACCTCAAAGGGTAAACTAGCAAATCCAGGGTGAGGGAAGGGAGACCATTGACTTACAGTACCGACCACAACAGCAGCATTAAAACACCCTGTTGGGCAAGCCCTGCTTCCTGTGAACCTGACCCTGTAAGATGTCGGCATCTGATGATCACTTACCCTTGACCACCACCTTAAGAGGCAAGCTCCGTTATTTCCCTCGTTTTAGAGCAGAGGGAACCAAGAACTGAGAAAGCTGATGTAATTTGTCCAAGTGCATGCCTCAGATAAGTAACTGAGCCAGCCTGGAAGCCTGGACTACTGGCTTAGGCATCTGCCATCTTGACACATCTGATCACAGAGAGTGGCCAGTCCCAAGGAAGACTGTACCAATGGCCAGGCTCAGGTAACGCAGAGCATGTGTCCATTTCCTTTGTGGTCTGCACTGGGAATCAGCCCCTTTCCTTTTCTTGTCTTCTTTCCTGGGAGATACTCTCTTACTACTGTCCATCCAATACAAGGACCTTGTACTGACAAGAGGACTCTGGGGGCTCCTGGGAGTTCTCAGGGTATATATCTTTCCCCCTCTCTGATGTATTCTGCAACTAGATCAAGAATGTAGAGAAACCAGACTGTAGGAAGAAGCCATTCTCAAGGACCGACCACAGGCTCGGCATTTAATAACCTGCTAATGATAATTAGGTGTTCGTGTAGGCCTTACTCACTCCACCAGGCTGTCATGTCCCGGTTTTGTATCACAGCCCCACAGGTTCTGGAAGGTAGGCTTCCCACCACCATCTAGAAATGAGGAGCTGAGATGTGTTCAGGAAGGAAATCTCATTTGCTTAGCCACAACATCGTTCTGATAAGCTGGAACAAAAGCATGGATCCTGGTCTAGTCGTAAGCCACCGGTCTTTGTTGAGTGAACAGCTATGCTCTGGAGACAGTCTCAAAGTCCCTGGAGGCAATAAATAAATCACAAAAGCCCTTCTATTCTCCCGTCTTCCTGAAGAGAATCGGGAAGAGACACAGCAAGTTCCTTGTTAGTAAGTAGTTCCTACTTAGAATCAGAAGATATCAAAGAAGCCAGTCTTTAGGCTTGGCTCTCTACTAAAAAGATTGTTTTCATTTTCTGGGGAATGGCTGGCTGCATCTGTTGTACTAAGTCATGTTGTCAAGGGATTGACAGGCGTTGGCCAGGTTTAGGAGTTTGTGTTGATATTATGACTGTGAAAAAGCACATATTGGTCCCCGCCATCTATATGACTGTGACTGATTTTTTTTTCCCTCTTTCTCTTCCATTCCATGCAACTTTGCTCACAGCCTCGTTGGCATAATTGACACATTGGCTCAGGCCGCCAAGATTGCCAACTTGGAGACTTGGATCAGTTAAATCAGTTATGACAGATGTGATTATTTACAAGAAAATAGAAGTCACTATAATTAGACCTTCTGAAGAGTACATTTGGGTAGAGAATGAGAAGCATACTTTAATCTGGCACGAGGTATTTGGTTTCAGCCCTGAGCAGGTTCTTCTCTCTTCTGTTAAATGGGGTGTTGGTTTGTCTGCTGCTGTCCTCCAGACTGCCATCTATCAGTTCTGCGCCACAGCTCCTGCTAGGTGGAAGAGGCAGGTGGCAAAGCGAGTAGGCACCAGGAGATGTGGCTTTGGTTCTTGCTTTCAACACTCGTCCTCAGCAATAATTGATTTTGTTGGTCACTAAAACTGGTTTTAATAAGAGCCCCTGCCTTATCACAGGCTTGAAACTCTAAGAATAACTAAGAAGGGGAGTGTCCAGTGATTCCTGGGCTCTTTTTGCACATACCACTCAGTCGTGGCTTTCAGCTTCCACTTTCTGGTCATAAAATACAGGCATGGCCATCTCAAGTCAGGGATTAGAGTTAGGAAATGCAGAATGCAAAGGCAGCTTCCCAGCCACCCAATGCTGTCTCATGCTTCATAACTCCTGTTATTAGATGCATAAATGCCCATTTTAGTTGTCTACATCATATGAATTCTAGGCTGGGCATTCTAGAAGGTACCAGTTCCTCTGCTTGGTACAGTAATGCCATGCCTTTTGTCCATGATCCTTTTAAACACCCAAAGAATATTTAATTTTATTTCTTATAGAATTGGGAAGAAAGCAAAGAATACAAGAATGGATGTAAAATCAAGTATAAAAAAATAGGACTAGGCATCATAATTATATCAACCTGGATTGTATCTATCTACATTATAATGCAGTCATAACACCTGGTTTATGTTTATTACTTATTTTATTTTATCAGTGAAAACTTAATTGCTAATATTATTTATGTGTGGAGGAAAAGACCGCAGAAGACAGAACTGACCAGAGCTTGCTTAAGTCACCATGAAGCCTTGGTTGTGGGAGCTTTATAAACATTTACTCAGTCATTCATAGGAAGGTCTAGTCACTCTTACTCTCCACATGAGAAAAATCAAAGTTGGGAGGCTAAGAATCATATCCAAAGCTACTCAGCTACTTAGAGATGATGTGACATTAGGTTAATAACTGTGGTGATCCAAAAATCAAAATGAGTCAACACATTAAGACTCTGTTTCGGGGTTGGGGATTTAGCTCAGTGGTAGAGCGCTTGCCTAGCAAACGCAAGGCCCTGGGTTCAGTCCCCAGCTCTGAAAAAAAAGAAAAAAAAAAGACTCTGTTTCTAGCTTACACCACCATTCTGGTGTTTCACGTTCAGCCCACAGTCTTTCTGGGACCTGACGCCATCTTTCTTGTAGCCCCACCTCCCTCTGGTTCAGAGAGCTTGCGTGGTTTGGTGGTGGATGGGGAAACTATGAGAACTACAAGTGGGAGACTTTCTATTAGTCAAGTCAAATAGAATTGACTACGTCACTCTATTTGGGTACCACTGGCCAGAAAGCAGTTACAAAGTCATATCTGACTACAAAGAAGGCTGGGAATGTAGTCAGGAAATCAGAGACTAAGAAATACAAGCAAGTCTGTGATATCAGCTAGGCCTCACACATAGCATCCATGTTCTTTTTGATTTCCTGAGCTGCTGTTCTCACTCTTAGCAACCCCTCCCACCACCCACAGTCTCGTGCCCTCACACACTTTTCTCAGCACCGACTTCTCCATGTGGCATAGTTTCCATGTGAGGCAATAGGAGGACAACTGCATTTGTGGAGCTTCTCTGATAGCTCAAAAATGCTTAAGCTCGTGTCATGTTTTCTGTGACCCCTCACCTCAGACTCACAGTAGCTCTGTTGGAAGGATGCATAAAATGGTGGTGGACTCTTCATCATGGGACACAGAAATGTACAGAGGGTTTTACAGAATTGAGAGAATCTGGCTATAGGTGTTCTCTTGACTGTGCCTAGGCATGTGCAGGAAACAGGAGACACCAATGGTCCTCCAACGCAAAAGCTCTACAGCCATAGGATTCCAGCCCTTTGCCAAAAGTAAACTGTGTGGCTCACCTCTTGCTCTGCAGTGAATACTTCAACTGGGCACCTCTCATCCTCAAAGATGAAGCTGCTACACCAGCTGGAAGGTAGATACCACATGGAATCCTCCCTCTAGGCAAGACCCACGATCTTGGCAAGAGCCTTATATTAAGAGCCCTTAAGTTCAGAGACCCTCAAACAAACAGGCATGAGTCTTCTCCCCTGAGAAGCCTTCATAGAGTACTGGGCCCCCAGTGGTCCCCACCCAAAGCCCAGAGTACTTGCTGACATCCCATCTGAAGGGCCTACTTCACCACTTATTCTTATTCACTGTTTGGTTTAGAAGTACAAATCCAGGACCAGTGGGTTTCCCAAGCTTTCAGTGAGACCCTGTCTTAGTTGGGGTTTCAATTGCTGTGACAAAGTACCATGACCAAAGGAAAGAGTCCATTTGGCCGACACTTCCAGATCATAGTCCATCACTGGAGGAAGTCAGGGCAGCAACTCAAGCTGGGCAGGAACCTGAAGGCAGGAACTGATGCAGAGGCCATAGAGAGGTGCTGCTTACTAGCTCACGTGGTTTGCTTAGCTTGCTTTTCTTTTCTTTTTAAGATTTATTTTATTTCATGTATGTGATACACTGTAACTGACATCAGATATACCAGAGGAGGGCATCGAATCCCATTTCAGATGGTTGCGAGCCACCATGTGGTTGCTGGGAATTGAACTCAGGACCTCTGGAAGAGCAGTCGGTGCCCTTAACCACTTAGCCATATCTCCAGCCCCCTCAGCTTGCTTTCTTATAAGACCCAGTACCACCAGCTCAGTGATGGCCCTACCCACCATGGGCGGGGCTCTTCTCCATTGATCACTAATTGAGAAAAATGCCTTACACCTGGATCTCATGGAGGCATTGCCTCAAGTGAGGCTCCTTCCTCTCCCATGGCTCTAGCTTGTGTCAAGTTGATATAACAAAAGCAACCAGTACACTAACCAACATCAAATCAGTTCATCCAGGTTCACATCCAGATGTTGGCTTGGAGTAAGAAGGAAACTGACTCTCAGCTATCATGTGTTTGGTACCCGCCCTTCCTTTTGGAGATGGAAAAGGCACACTAATCAAAAGAAGAAAGGGGAGGGGGTTACTTACGGCTATGTGAAATATTTACAGCCTCAGTCACCCATCATCTCTGTAAAGTGACTAGAGTCACATTGGATACCCACATTAGCCATACTTCCATCAGGCCTTGTCACATGATCTCATTGTCATTGAAAAGACACTTGACATGGAGAGCTCCCCTCTAGGCCCTGCTTGTTCTTCATGAAAGTCCAAAAGCGTGCTTTAAAAATGTGTCCCATGAAGAGACTTGGCATTGAGGACTAGCCCTGTGAGGGACCCTCTTGACTTCTACATCAGATCCTGCCTCCAAGTTCCTGCCCCGTTTTTTTGTTTTTTCATGATGAGGACATTTGCATGAACAAGATCTTCGTTGCTTAGGATTCAGTCAACTCGTGGTTATTGTCTTTGTTGTAGCCGTCCTGGTCCTTAGCATTGTTGTTGTCATCATCATCATCATCATCATCATAGTCATCTCATCATCGTCATCATCGTCATCATAGTCATCTCATCATCGTCATCATCGTCATCATAGTCATCTCATCATCGTCATCATCATCATCATAGCCGTCATTGTTCTCCATGTTGCTGTTGTTTCAGGCTGTTGATGCCTGTTGCTGGCTACTGCTTTGTGCAGCTGACACACCATTCTCAAATTTGTCACAGTCAGCAAAAGAACTATGGGGCTGGGGCACATGGTAACTATTTAAGGGTTTCAGGGGCCATCCAGTGTAGAGAGTTAAGCATCTGTGTACAAGTGAAGGGAGCTCAAAGATAGAAGGTGTGCACAGTCAACATGCCATTGCATGATAGGAGATGTCTTCTGTTGGCCTAGTTGGTTCCAGGTGCTGGAGGAGGGGGTGTAAAAGAGGAATAAACACTGAAGACATGGTCTTGATGTGCAAGGGACCTTAAGAGCCCTCTGGACAGACAAGGTACCAGACAAGGTACAAGATACAATGACTAGATACAAATAACAAAGACAACATGGATGAATGACAAGACCCAGACCTGTGGTGCACAGGAAGGTTGTGCTGAGAGAGGCTGGACACACCTGGGACCTGTTCCTTGCTTCCCTTCCCTTTCTTACAAGCTAATATCCCTACTACAGGGAAAGGGGTACATGAGATGCTCTTATGGGTGGCACAGATCAGGCCAAGCCTGTTCTTAGTGTTCACAATGCCAGCCTGTCCCCGTCTGAAGGAAGAGATGGCTACAGAAAGTTTTCTAGAGGAAGGATTTGAACTAGGCTTGAGGGTGTAGCTCTATTGGGTAGGATGCTTGCCTAGTGTGTGAAAAGCTCAGGTTTGATGGCCAGCAGTGTATAAACGAGGCAAACACCTCTACTCCACTCAGAGGTGGAGGCAAAGGAATTCAAGGTTCTTCTCCTTGACTACATAGGGAGTTCAACCAGCCTGGACTAAAGACTGTCAAAACAGTAAATTTGAGTGGAGATAAGAGGAAATATGACCAGAGACCTGCAAAAGCATGTTGGCATCTGAGCCTTCGGGCTAGGACACACAGCAGCAGGCAGAGTGAGCGCTGTACTAGATGGGGTCCTGTCTGCTTTCAGGCTTGGCTTCCAGATGTCAGTGAGGTCTCTGCATCCCACCCTCCCAGAAGACCAGCTAGCTTTTCTTCTGGTGTCCTTAGTGCATGCTAATGCAAGCTGAGAGCCAGCAGAAACTATCTACTTCCCCACAGCCCTATACCCCTGCTTTGGCTGGCCCACCCCTCCCTCCCATCCAGGGCATCTATAAATCCCACTTTCTCAGCCCTCAGGGGTTGGCAAGTCTGCCACAGACCTCAGTCACATCACGATGGAAACAATTGAAAACCACTTGGCAAAAAGAAGGGGGTGACCTAATGTTTTAGAGCAGGATTCGTTTTTCCCCCCTCACCACTTTGCGGGGGAAACAACCTGAGACAAAGCAGTTGCTCTACCAGGCCAATGCCTCGGGGTCCCCTAGCCTGCTGCCTCAGAGACCTCTGCAGAGCAATCCAGGCGGAACAGTCTGGAGTTATGGAGCTGGCTTTGCCTCCTGGTTTGTCAGGGTTCCTGGAGCCTCTCAGAGGCAAGGATGTGGCACAGAGGCCTGTGGAAAGGCCCAAATATAGAGCCAGGGGAATGCGAGCCTCTGGCAGGTGGCCTGGAATAAATGGCCGTGTTCTGAGGGTGAACACAGCCATATTATAAATAGCACCTGCCTCCCTCCTCATCCAGCCTGCTGTGTTGATCACTGGAGAGTTGATGGTTAAATTTAAAGGGATTGAGCAGGACAACAAGGGAGGAGAAGGAGAAAGGAGATGCTAGCCCGGAGATGCTAGCCGGGAGATGCTGAGGGCCAGGTTGTATGCATTACCTGTGCCTCCACCAGTGCAGGAAAGTATGGCTTAGGGAGTCATTCATGCCCTTTGTCTTTGCTCGGCTTGCCTTGCAGCCTTGCTTTCGGACTGCATTAAAGTGCTCGCCCCTCCATTCTCCTCTTCACAGTGTTCATTGTTCTCATCCTCCAGAGCAACATAAAACAAAACCAAACAAAACAACAGGGAGGCCCAGGCATGGTGGTGTCCACCTTTGATCCCAGCCCTTGGAAGGCAGAGACAGGCAAACCTCTATGAATCTGAGGCCCAACTGATCCCCACAGCTAGTCCCTGACCAGCCAGGACTACGTAGTAAAAACCTGTCAGACCAACACCACCACAGCATCAGGCAAGTGCCGGTCATCCATCGGATCTTTTATAGACACACTTTGAAGATGACAGGAGTGCTCAGAGAAGGCGAGAGCGGGGATCAGTGGGGTGGGAGCAGGGAGCCAGGGTAGCTAGATTCAGGGTCATCTTCAGAATGACCATCTATGGCAGTCGCCTCAAGGATCTGAGCTACACGGAGGTGGCTCAGAGACCACCGCAGAAAGAGGCCTTCCAAACCTTCACTCCCTTGTCCAAAAGGCAGCTTTACTCTGACTTAAGTATTAGATTGCATGAGTGGATTTCGTGCTTTAAAGGGGAATAGCAAACCAGTATTGCACTTGGTGCTCTCATGCTCATGTTAAGTCAATGAAACCCCAGTGAAGGAGGAGCCTATACCAGCCTGACTGGTCGGCTGTGCCCTGGGGTTTTGATGTGGTAAAGGGTGATCCTAGAAGGTAGGGAACAGGAAGGGTCTTAGGAACATCCTGTCTATCCCCATCCTTCAGTGAATGAGGTCAGAGAAGCAATGGGGTTTGTTCAAGTGCCAGACCTGCCAGGCCCAGGGCTTGTGTTCAGCCAGCGCTGGTGCTGTGAAGACTCTGAATGGCAGGATTTGTCCCATGGAGCTGTGTGGCAGAGGGAGAGGCACAAGCTGAGCTGAGCAAATGCCTGTGGATGAGATGAAGCAGGGCAGGGAGACCAATGCTCTTGTCTCTCTTGCTCCTGAGAAAGGCTTAGGAAAGACAGCAGCTCTTGTGGGGCAGCCTGTCCCCATCTAACTCCACAACAGCTCCTTGCTGAAGGGAGGTGTGATACAAGTGAGTGTCCTCACCGCCCTCCAGGAGAGGCCAGGCTCCAAGATTCTGGAGAAGCCTTCCTGCAAGACACAGCCCTGTGGCTTTGAGGCTGCTCAGCACAGGAAGGGGGGGTGGTGTTCTTTCTGTTGTGCCTGGGCAGAGCCCTCAGGAGGACGGCTGGAAGGCTCCTGCTACTGGACCTGAATGCATAATGTGCCTCCAGCAAACGGAGCTGTGAGGAAACCCAGACAGTCTCCGCTGCACAGGAAGGAACGTGGCTTGGACAGGTGGCTTGCTCTCTGCAGCTTCCCCCCACCCCCATTCCCATGTATTCCTCAGGGAGAACATTAACTACCTTCTAAAACATACTTTCCATGAATACAGGCTGTGATCAGCTGTGATTCCAGGCTTCATTTCCTGGTCTTTGGATGTAATATGTATTCCTTACACAAGACTCAAGGAAGATATGGATGGATAAAGATTCCCATAAACACAGACCTTGATCTTCGTATCTCAGACACACTTAGAAAATAAGTATACGCTCTTTACCATGTGTCGTGTTAGCCAGATTCCTGGCCTTAGACTTTACCGTGAGACACTCAAAAGCTAACTCGGGCTCACCCGATCTCACCAGTGTCTCTTCCAGCTTCTCAAACCTCACAGAACCTAAGTAAATCCAGGGCCATCGCAAAGGGTATGCACAGTGCCTTATCAACCCCAAAATTGATCCAAGACATCCATACACCTCATTTTCTGTTGTGTACCTGGAGAGGTGGCTCTTGCTTGAGACATCTTACTTCGCATTTGTCGGTCCCCAAGTTCCTATCTCAGGCTGAGAGTACAGGTCATGGAGCAATTATAAAGACACCGACTTCCTTCTTCAACTCTGCACACTAGTCTTTCTGAGTAAAAGGAACAGAGTCCTGCAAGCTCTGTAAGGTGACTAGGGGATTCCTCCTGTGAGCCTAGGACAAGGGGGTTTCCCAATCCCGTTGGTTTGGAAATGGGACTTGGGGTGCAGATGTCAACAGCTGTGGGAGCTGGGACGTCTCTCTGTCCCCTTAGCTCTTCCACATGTTCACATCATGATACAGTTGAGTTCTTAACTATCCCATCCCACAAAGCCAATGTTCCCCACCGCCATAGGGACCTCGTCTCTTTTGTTCGGTACTATGTCTCTGCTGCCTAGAACGTGGCCCACTTCAATAAAACACTGACCAGTGAGCGCACGAATCAATTCGTAGACGCAATCCCTCAGGACTCCTCCATCTATAAATCTGTTTAACTTTGCTTGGCTATGTTTTTTTCAGTTTCTTTTTCTTTCCTGCATCTCTAACTCATCATCCTTCCTAAGCACATGCTCACACTGGGATGTCCACCTTGACCCTCTTTGTCTCCTCTCCGGGTTTCACTTTCATTCCAACACTGGTGTACAGAAGAGTCAGATCGCTTGCCAGTTATCTTAATCCATTTTCTAAAGCTATGAATGAATACCTCAGTGTGGGTAATTCAGGAAGAATGGAGGTTCCAGAGGCTGGCTGTTTAGGTTAACATCTGGGGAGGGGCTTCTGGTGAGTCATAGTTTGGCAGAGGGTGTCATGTGGTGGTCCTGTCAGCTGTGTTGGCAGTTCTCAACCTGTGGGTTGTGACTCCTTTGAAGTCGGATATCAGATATCCTACATATCAGATATTTACATTATGATTCACAACAGTGCCAAAATTAAAGTTATGAAGTAGCAAAGAAATAATATTTTGGTTATGAGTCACCACAACATGAGGAACTGTATTAAAGGGTCCCCACATTAGGAAGGTTGGGACCACTGGTCTCGCTAGCTCTCCTTTTAAGCCACTGACACTGCCATAGGGCCCCATTATTTGGCTAACTAAGACCCCACTTCCAAATATTACCATGAGAATTTGGGGCTTAACATCTACCACACGAGCTTTGGAAGGACCCCGTCACACTAATTCACACGTGCCCTGGCTTACTCCCCAGATCTGGGCTGCAGTAGCTCAGTAGCCTGGTCTGCCCATTCAGTGTGGATTCACAAGGCACGCTGATCAACCTGCTCTTCCAGCTAACCTTCATCACAGCCCAGAAGAGTTTCAGTTCCACCTGACAGGCCTTTGTCCATCCAAACCAGAAGGGGGTGTGGCTCTTGTTCTTCCAGGGACTCTGAGGAGTAACTATCACCAGGGCAGGACTGCTTCTCCACACTTCCCATCCATCTTGCCATCTTGCATGAGTTTCATGGGCTGCTACACCACACCACCACACACTTAGTGGTGAGGCCCATCTCTGTTACCTCACACTGTTACCTCACAGCCTGGGGGCTTAGAAATCAGTATGGGTCTCCCTAAAGTCAAACCATGGTGGGGGTGTCTGTTCCTTCTGGACGCTTGGAGGAGCAGCCCGTCTCCTTATGATTTCCAACTCTTAGAGTCCAGTCATTTTCCTTGACTACAGCTTCTTCCTGGTTTTAAACCCAGGAAGAGCTGTGTCTTCCTCCCCTTTGATGTTCTGACCAACCCTTTTACTTCCTTGCACGAGTTAGGACCTTTGAGATTACATGGACGGGCTGGAGAGATGGCTCAGCCGTTAAAGGCTAGGCTCACAACCAAAATATAAGAGATTACATGGAGCCTTCCAGACAAGCCAGCACCACCTCCCTGTCTCATGATGTCTGACTTGTTACATCTTCACAGTCTCTTGTAATCCATAAGAAAGGATACCCGTGGGTTCTAGGGGCTGGGATTGGTGCATTTGGGAGATGGGAGGCCAGGATTAGGGTACTGGGGTTGGAAGGCACGCATCCGATCATGCCTTACCATAGTAATCTGTGGCTGTGTACATCTTCAGGCAAATGCACAGGTCCTCTGTAACCAACTCCTGCTTCACCTTACTGCCATTTATTGATGCCTTAACAGCCAGTTTAGCATCTAGACCAGGTAAGCACCAATTTCCTCCCGAGCAGGGTTGGCCGTCTCTGGTCCACCTGTGAGCATATCGCAGACACTTAATAGCGTTGTAGTACTCATCCGGCTGATACAGAAATGCTCTCCCTCCTCTTTACTATTGGGCCTTACGGAAGAGAGACCCCAATCGCTTCCATATTTCCATCTGCTGGCATATTAGAATGTGATTAAGTATATAAAAACTGGAATATAAAAACTGTGAGTCTATAAAATATTTAAGTCAGTAAGTCAAATGTTTTCATTTTATTCATTAATTTTATGTGACAATTTCATATGCGTATACAATGTATTCTGACTACTCGCTTGCCACTCCATACATCTTCCCTTACCCCCATCACTACCAACCCTCCGTCCTTACCTGTCCATTTGCCAGATTCATGACCTCTGTGTGTGTGTGTGTGTGTGTGTGTGTGTGTGTGTGTGTGTGCAATTTAGCTTAACTAGGGCTACTTGTGTAATAGAACTATTGAATTTTTTTTTCGGAGCTGAGGACTGAACCCAGGGCCTTGAGCTTGCTAGGCAAGCGCTCTACCACTGAGCTAAATCCCCAACCCCGAATTTTGTTTTTTGAAACAGTTTTTCATGTATCCCAGGCTGGCCTCGAACTTAATATGTATATGTGTATATATATATATATATATATGTGTGTGTGTGTGTGTGTGTGTGTGTGTGTGTGTGTGCGCGTACATGTGACTTTGAACTCCTGATCTCCATGCTTCTATTTCCTGAGTCCTAGCATCACAGGCAGGCACCACCATGTTCAGCTTATACAATGCTGGGAATCAAACTAAGCAGGCATTGTACCAACTGAGCCGCACCCCCAGAACCCAATGTACTGATAGTTTTATGTTTAAAATGCTACGTAACAGCTGGCTGCTGTCTACGAGCCTATCACATGTTGATTTTTCAAGTCTCTTATTCAGGGCACTGCATAGGCAGGATAGCCCCATCTGCAAACTGCTAACATACAGCTGTACAGAGACTATGTCAAGAGTTTAAATTTAGGTCCTGTCATGAGTAGGAAAGTGAAAGAATCTGTCCTGGTCAACACCTTGCCTCCAGGCCTCTGGCCCCTGTGAGAGACCCTGTGTGGAATAAAAGCTCAAGAAAGGTATCTAGAGAGGAAACCTAGGCTTGATGGCACCTGCCAGTAATTCTGGCACCAGGGAGGTGGAGGCAGGAGAATCAGGACGTTCGTAAGGCCCTGTCAAACCTGAGCCATGTTCTCACCTGTGGAGTGGGGTTTAGACTCCTTAACAACCTCTAAGCTCCCCTTTCGGCAGCAGCTTGTCTTAGTTGGTTCTGCCAAGCAGAACTACAGACATTTGCCCCTCACCCTCTTGGCGACTGGATTAGGTCCAAGATCAAGGTGCTGGCAGACTTGGTTCCTGCAGAGGCGCACCCCACCCCTTCTTGGCTTACAGATGGCTCCCACTCATGTGTCCCTAAGTGGTGGGGACAGAGTCTGTTCTTCCTTTCTCTCCTTGGGTTCTCTCATCCCATGAAGATGGTGCCACCCTCACGACCGCGTATAAACCTAGTAATGTCCCAAAGCACCACATGGGGAGTGGGGTTTCGCAGTTTGAACAAGCATCAGCCCAAAACAGGTCTGTGACAATTCTGCCATCTGGTTTCTGGTAGGCACCATTCTGCTGTAGCCAGAGCAACCGTTTCATTTCCAGCTTGAGCTCCTGACTACATCAGTGTCTCTCTGGTGACAGCCACCCTGTCAGGTTCCTCCCACCCTCCCCATCCTTCACAGAATCCAAAAGCAATGGCTCCCTCTGAGGTCCACCGAAGGTAAACTGCCTTTCCTGTCAGGTTGAAGCTTGGGTCACAGGATTTCCAACTGCTTCCTAATATATCCACCGTTCCACACCAGAGAGAAGGGGTTTGGTTTCTTACTCTACAGTGAGTACCAACTTTAAAAAGCTCTGGTGGCTTAGGAAAAGAAAATAGAACACCCCCCCCCAAAAAAAATCCCACACAAAAAGTGTTGCAGACAGTCTCTATGTTGAAGAGTTTTGTCCAATTCTGCATTTTATTTTATAACAAAAATACGTTTTAAAAGTTACAAACAGAACTGGGTAAACCAAGTACCAGGTCCTAAGCTAAGAGCTCTGCATCTCTTTCTTAAGTTCCTCCAGGATTCTCTTAGTCCATCCTTTAATTCTTTTAAGATCTCTTGACCTTGCCTTCTAGCATCTAAATCCAGGGCTGGCCCATTTGTGCATCTGTTGGCTTCCTCATTTATCAGGTGGTTACGGCAGTTCTAGTATACTTACGGTATCCTGTATCCCTACATTGCCTTGGTAACAACACACAGTGGGATGTAGCCAAGAGCACAGGCCCAGTGTCCAACACAGGCCCAGTTTCTACTGGACCTCCAAATTCAAGCATGAACTCAAAGCATTAATCTTATCCTCACACCTTTAATTTAAAAAGAAAGGGGCACGGAGTAAGGCTTGTAGACTGGTGCCTAGAATAAAGGAGACGGAGGTTAAGTAAGAGAGGAAGGTGGATTTGGCCATGAGAATCCCAAACTAAATGGTCCATGTGCCACTGAGTCCCAGCCATTGGTTCTGAGATCTCATGAGCTCTGAGATGCTAGCTACTCCCTTCTTACTTTTTTGAGGAAAAGAAATCAAGAAATTCTCAGTTTCTCAGAGGCATGTCCAAAATACATAAGACATAATGTAAGTGGAAGAACATGTATCTGACGGCCCAAACCAGCTTGGAGCAAACAGTTCACAGGTGCTGGGTCCAACACTGCATAGAATGCATAGAGCTTTCCTCTGAGAGGCAAGCCTGCGGCCATGCTGAGCCTTACCTTTGAGCCCGGAGGTACCTCCCCCACTGCCACTGAGGCATGTATTAACTCTAAGCTCTCAAGAGTCCTTGGGAGATGGCAGTTGCTTGATAACTATAAATGGCTATACCCACACATCTAAATGTCACTGCCTCCCTCCCTGGGCTCATCCTGGGGTCCTAAACATACAACTTAGTACCCAGCAACATATACTTGTTATGTACCCAGAGATGCAATGATGATGTTTTGGCATTGGTTATTAAATGAATATAAGAGGTCCAGGGTTTGGGGCAAATAGATGTAATGAACTAATGTCCCAAGACCCTCCAAGAGACCCCGTCCACTTGGGCAGTAATTTATCTTCCTCTTAATGCAGCTAAGAGAAATGGAGATTTGCAAAGAACTAGACCGCGCCATTTGTCAAATGCTGCGCCAAACCAGTCCTTTTGGCCTAAATTAATTTACTCCACAGTGCTATAAATTTCTCTTTCCCGTTCTCTCTGTTCCCTCACATGGTCTCTTTCTTGTTGGGAGGGAGGAGTTAACAGTAACTGAAGGACACTTCTTACTTACCAGGGACCAGACTGGGGCCAGGGTAGCCGAGTAGCCCATTATTTCTGAATCTGCAACTTTCTAAGGGCGTTCACACCTTCTGCAGCTGAAGGGAGGTACAAAGGAACACTTGAGCTGGCTGGCACCAGCCCTATTTTCTTCCCTGGAGGGAAAATGGAGCATTTTTCTCGCAGTACCCATTTCCCACCAGCCTCCCATTTAACTTCCGTCAGAGAGAGGCCCCAGCTTCTTGCTGGTTTCCCTGCTGGACATTCCAACAACATATTAGCATATTTTGCATTTAAAAAGAGACTTGAAAAATGAATCCAATGATTGGCATGGTGTTTCAAAAGGACTTTTTTTTCCAAACTACTAGTAATTGTGTGGTTTTAAAATTCACCACTTCTGCCTGAAATGCCCTGCGCCTGGCAGCCAGTTTAATCAGGAGAAACTTGCACCAGGCAGGGGCATTTTTCCAGGCCCATGATACCCAGTGATGGCCTGCACAGTACCTGGAGACTCACTGAAGAGAACCTTCCCCAGTTTTTTCTTTTAGCAAAGCTTGCGATTTGTTCTTCCTTACACAGAAGAGACACACACCAGTGACAAAGCCTCTACTTGGCGACTATTTGGGAAGCAGAGGGGAACCAGCGGGAGTAGGAGAGGGAACCAGAGAGGGTAATAGAAGGAATAAACATGATCAAAGTACTTGATATTCATCGTGAAACCCATTATTTTGTACAATGAATGGAAAATTTTGAAAGGCCCTTCTTAGGAGAGTCTGATCAGCTTTTCTAAAGGCTCCACTGAGGGGCCAGGCAGTGTAGACAGGATTAGATTATTGACAGGAATGACTGAGGTGTTGTGTGGGAGACAGGTGCAGGGACACACGCTCCTTCACAGAGCATGGCTCTGTTCTGGCCAAAGGGGCTTTGAACATCTTTGAAAAGGAAGTTTCTAGAACGATCTTACAGAAATGCTGTCTGGTGGTCCAGGTTTCTTTCTTAGGTAAGGAAATGGAACCCAGAAAGGTGGCTACATGATCTGGGCCATTGGTGTTTCATGGAGGTAGAATTTGGGTCCCCTGATTCTCAGCACAGATTTATCTTACAAGTCTCTAAAGAACATTCAACTAGAGATAAGGGCCTGGGATGGAGAGCGGTCAGAGGTCTGGAGAGGAGAAACTTAGAACCTGCCAAGCTATGCTCTGTAGAAGAGCAGGGGGCTGTGACTAATACATTAACCAATACAGTAACAGTGAAGTGATTGCGAACGTCTGCGAGCTTTCTGGGTGCCAAGTGCGTTGTACGGATCATCTCAGTGTTTGCAACTCTGTAAAGCAAGGCGGTGCGTGCTAACCACGCCTAAACCACGCCCAGTCAGAGCACCTAAAGTCAGAGGTGCTTCAGAGTCTGAATGTTTTCTGAGCCCTGACATGACTCCACAGGTAGAAAAGTCCCATACAACGAAAGGTTGTTCCATGCATAAAATGGTTTAAAACATTATGTGAATTCTCTTTAAGCTACATATTTGAGGTATATAGAAAACACTGATGAATTTCGTCTTTCGACTTAAGGCCCATCCTCAAGGTGTCTTACTATATGTGTGGAAACATGTCAAAATTCAAAAACACTTTGGATTCCAAGCACAGGGGATAAGTAGGCTATGCTAATATAGTCCTGTTCCATAGTTGATTACCCAGATCTGGCAGACCTTGGAATTGGAATCTTAGTCGAGAAAGAAGGAGCAGATCCGTAGGCTAAGAAATGGGGGTTACCAGGCCAGTGATCTCTGGAAAAGAATGTCAACAAAATAGGTAAGAGAAGGAGGAAGGAAACAGCCAGAAGATGAACAAGAAAGTGCCTGGGGCCTGGGAGCAGAGAGGCACAGAGTGGTGGGGGTTAAAGGAGGGGGGTGTCAAAGGCACCTCTTCAAAGTGGACAGTGGCAATCAGGAAAGCAAAAGAGTACAAGTATCCACCTAGCTCAGGAGAGGAGTGGACTATATTCCTGTTTTTCTTAAACTAGAGAGAGGAGAGAGAGAGAGAGAGAGAGAGAGAGAGAGAATGCCTATAATGGGGGGAGGGGCTGCAGAGGGACAGGTAGACCCAGGAGAGGTGTGGGATGACAGCTCCTCACCCCAGTGTTGTCATGTGTAATGGAAGGAAGGGGCTTGATGAGAAGAGACTCTGCTGGGCGAGGACTAAGAACCAAGGGTGACTGGCCCATGGCTGGTCCCATGGCTGAAGGAATGGCAGGAGGGTGAGCCCACCCACCTCCTTTCACTGGAGAGTCTCAGGGTGCTTCTGTCCTGCTGCATAATCTACTGTATGGAAGGTTGACTGTGGGTTGTGCCTACCAAGTGGAGGATGGGCTGGGCTGCGTCTGGGCCTTGTGAGCTGTGTCTGTCACTTATGCAAAGTGGCCAGGACCTGGCAGATTATCACTCTTCATCTGCAACTCAACTGGGAGGTGTCGATCTTTTTGAAAAGTCATTAAAACACCATGTTTTGCCAAAAATATTGTTTGAGGAAATTATTTGCTTAACTCTGAGTCGCAGATTAAATAGAATTTAAGTAACTATGTTAGTAATGGATATAAGGATCAAGGCCCTCATGGGTTTATAACTATATCAATAATAATGGATAGAAGAATAGATGTTCTCATAGGTTTTAGGCAAAGCAAGGAATGCACAGTCTTGCATGGTGATACACACCTCTAATCCCAGCACATAGACTGAGGCAAGATGCTAGGTTCAAGGATAGTACAAGACCCAGTCCCAAAAGAGGGAGAGGTGTGTAACCTGTATGTGTCATTACACTGTTTTAAGCCATCATCTAAATATGTGCAAAGTCAGAGGCATGAATCGGTCACTATCGAGAGGCTGAACCAAGCTTCATCTTGCAGAGGGCTCCTCTTCCATGATGGCTATTCGAACCTATGCAGTGAGTTTTCTCCTGTTCCTCTATTGTCACGGGAATTTGTTTGTGTATCTTGTCTCTACCCTGTAAGTTTACCTCCACATTTACAAATCCAAAATTATGTATTTGTAGCCACCAATGTTCACTTAAACAAAGCCTTTTACCTTTAAAAACATTCCAGAAATAGTGGCTAAAAAGTTGGTTGGGAAATATTTTGTCTAGGCTTTTCACATTTAATATTCCTTTTATAGGAATAGATACCTGTTTACGTCTGTATTAATTGGCAGGGAGAAAAGGTGGCTCAGTGGTTAAGTGGGTTTTCCAGAGGACTTGGGTTCAATTTTCAACACCCATATGGCAGCTCAGAACTGTAACTCCGGGGGACCTAACACCCTCACACAGACATACATGCAAGCAAAACACCAATGCACATAAAATAAAGATAAATGATTTAAAAAAGAAAAAAGAGCATTCCAAAAACTCCCTACCTCATGGGAGAAGCTGAGAAAGAAAGTACACAGGCTTCCCTCATAGAGACCTGGCTGCCCATGAGGACAGAGATCAGATATACAATCAAATCCCTGTGACAAACCTGCAGAGAGGGGAGCCTGGGCTCAGAGCACTTTGGGATTCTGTGTGTTCGAGAGGATGCCTTGCATTGAATGTATCCCAGGAAGACTTCAAACTCTAAAGCCTCCCGCCCCAGCCATCTCTCCTGGGTGTGGCTGTCAGGATTGCACACTGAACACTGTGACTCCGGCATGCCAAAGGTGTAAAATAAATAGACAGGATTCATCTTGATGGCCTTTGTGACATCGGAGCGGCACTCTAATGATAGCCCTGCACTGGTAAAAGGGAAGACAGGGACATATTGTGAGAAAGAATTTGCCTGGTGATAAAGAAGTGTGCCTGTCACTAGCCAAAGAGATTCTGACCCAGCCATGTGAGGCCTCAGTATCCATAGGAACCACATCTAAGCACCTATCACAGACCCCTTTGATCTCTACCTCCAGAAATCCTGATGCTGGCAAAGTTGTTTAACAAGCTAGCTCGCGGCAATCCCAGTACCTTCCAAACAGTAGTGGTCATTTCCAAAACAAGGACTCCTGGTCTTTCCATCCCCATTTTGTGATCAGAGCCCACTAGAGTGGGATTGAAGCAAGTTGAGTTTACAGGTTCCTGGGAGGTTTTCGGAGGTGTGGAAAGTGGGATTCAGGCAATGTGTTTCAGAAATGCCAGCAAATTAGAGCCTCATCTCACTCCCTAGGGATGGTCACTGAATAAACAGCTTGATTTCCAATCCATGCTGGAGGGACAGAAGGCAGTTCTCACTGTTAGGTAAATAAATGTCTCCATCTCTGTGCATAATGGCCTTTAGTAGAGTTGGCCGTAGGAGAAGGAAGCTGACTTAATCCTATGGGACATAATGGAAAAAGAAGAGAGACAGTTCTGCTTCGGGCAGACCCTGTCCTCCTCACATTACTAAACCACAGCCCTACCAACCCCAATTCAGCTGATTCAGGTAAAGGTGGGCATAGGGGCCCGTCAGGACTTAGAGCATAATGGGACAGATTTGCATTCCTAACCACACCAGCATAGCATGCCAGACTGCAGGAGCCAGGAGAGAGCCCTGCTGCATAAACAAATAGCTGGGAAAGATCTGTCAGGGACTTCCTGGGAACTTTCATGAGAGAAACACAGCACATTAGGGCACACTGATATAGCTTCCTCTCATGGAGGGGAAAACTTCTTACTGTTCCACCATGAAATTATGGAGTTTATCATTACTTCTCCAAAAAGAAGTAACTTTCTGCCTGCAGAGAGGTGGAGGCAGGAGGATCAGAAGTTCAAGGTCCTCTTTGGCTACCAATCAAGCACAGGCCGATCTGTACTACATGGGACTCTGCTTCAGAAGCAGCGCCAGGCAAATCTATCCTAGCAATATTGACTCAGCAGAGAACTGGGAAGAAGAAAGAAATGTCAACTAAGAGATGAACTGTAAGATAATTCGACACTTACATAAACTAATGATGAAGAATGTGGCAGAAACCTTTAAGTTAGCCAGTAAACTTGTTTTAGTATGAAAGGGAAAAAAAATCGGTTAAATGCTAAAGCAATATGCAGAATCCATAGTGAATATCATTTTGTAACAATATGTGTGCACAAAGTTACTGCAAAATGTGGAAATTCTTTAAACCCTTGCACATAACATCAGAAGTGATTCTTTCAATTCTAAATTTATTGGGAGTGGTGTGTTGTGCGTGCGTGCATGTGTGCGTGCGTGTCTGTCTCTCCATGTCTTCTTTATTTTTGTCTGGGCTCACACACCTTCAGGGAAAGCAAAGGTATTTCGCTCACTCAGGAGTTCCCTGGCTAACGGGGACCTGAGCATCACTCGTTCCCCAGTCACTGCTCACCCATCCACGAAATCTACGCTTTCTTAGGCGTGTTTGTTTATATTTTTAGCTCTCAGGCCCAATGAGTACCATGTGTTTTCCACACCCAGTGCAAAGTGGCAGAGGTCTGCCCAACTCGTGTCCTCGAGTGGCCTCCTTTGAGCTTCCAGGGGTCCTTCCTGCTTACTATGTGAGGGACAAAAATAATCCCGGCAGTGCCCTGTTCCCATGAGCAATGCACACTCTCAGACTTTGTAGGCTTGTAGGGCTTCGTGTCAGAGAGACCTAAGAGACTGTTTAGACCTAAGAGACTGATGTTTTCCTAAAAGCCCACATGACTTTCCAGAAACCAGTGGCAACTGTACAAGACTCAGGGTTATGTGGCTCTAACTAAAAATGTCACAGCGTCATGGCCGGCAGGACTGTTTTGGTTTTGTTCTGGGCTAGAATAAGATAATGGTACTTAGCTGCTTAGCTCCCAGACTCCAGCCCTTGCTGTACATGTGTTGGGCTATTTTGCTGATGGAGAAACTAATGTATGAGAGACATGATCTTTTAAAATGTGGCTTGCACAGAAGGTGGACATCGACAGGACCATGTTTCTTTGGTCCATGCTTATGTTGGGAAGGCAGCAAGAATATTCTAAACCTGCTTAAGTAGATGTTGAAATAGACCCAGAGTGGCTGCCTGCTCCCTCTGAAGAGGCTGCTATGTGGGGACCATTGGTCTAGAGCTGAATAGTCTGATGCTAACACCTTGTGTCTGTAGGGCTCTGCCTACTGGGATGTGCTTCTTGAACTGGGAATAGTCTAGCAATCATTGAACCCATGTTTGCTTCTGCTTTCTTTCCCAACTGTCTTCAGCCTGGTAAGTGATTCCTGTCTCCAATTGTCTTTTCTCCATCCCTCCACCTTCCCTAACTGGAAACACAGAACTGTATGCTCAGCAAAGTGCAATGGAAATCGGTAGGCTTTAAAGCTGATGGCCTAGGTTCAAATCCAGCCTCCCTCCCTCACCGACAACAGTCCATGATTCCATGGTTAACTTCTCTGCCCACTCATTTCCCCAATTTCAAATGGGAATAATGTTAGCATTTGCCTAAAAAGGCCTTTGTAAGGAGTAATCAGCTCCATGAATGAGAAGTGTTTATCAAGAGCATAATAAATGTTCAGTGACAATCTTCACAGTCTCTGATGCCACTAAGAGTTTTCATATAAAGTCAATGACCAAGCTATAGTATTGGCTTTGTATACACTTTCCTATGCTGGGCCAGTGGTGGCTAGCCCCTGCCTGTGCTGTTGGCTTTATCTTTAGTGAAGAATGGAGAATTGCCTACCTCTAGTCTCCCAGAACCTTTCCAAGGGAGAAAAGCAAAGCACTGAGAACCAAAGCCATCATAGACCCTCAGGGCTACCGGTCAGCTCTGTCACTAGAATGGAGTACTGGAGCTGATTAACTTACCAAGAGAAAAGTGGCTCACAGTTTGGGAGCTTCTGGTCTAAGAGCTATGGCTTTGGGCCTGTGATGGACATGCCAATGGTAATGGTGGAGCATTGGTCAGGGTGAACTACATACCTCATGGTTAGGGGGTAAAGGATGAGAGAAACCAGGGCAACACAGCCCTCTTTAATGACACATCAGTGACCTAAGGTCCTCCCTGTAAACTCTTCCTTCCAAACTGTTCTCGGCACCGCAACTCCACTTTCTGCTGTAAACTGCTCGGTCTAGCACAGACTACAAACCAAACACCAAAGGGAGGCTTGTATAGCCTGGGTATTGGGATGTGAGTAGCCCTTTGGGCCCAGGATTCCTTGAGCAGGGGGTGGAGTTCACACTGGGTGTACGGCCTAGTTCCAGTGACTCTGAGTGTGCCTCTCGCTCTGTCTATATTACAGATGGTTCTGGAAGGTGTCATCGCACAGCCTCCTGTTCCTCGGTAGTCTCTGCATTCCTAGGGGCTGATGGACAGCATGGGACTCACCTTCTTGTATATGATGGCATTTGACCTAATCCGCTTTGTAAGGGCAGACGTTACACCCATTTACACTTACTGATGCCCTGAGAAGTGAGCCAACCTTGCCCTGTTATGTGAGAGCTGATTCCAAGCCCAACCAGTCGTCTAGGAAATGTTTATGTGCACAACACTGGGCTGCAGAGCCAGATCTTGAAGACACCAAGCAGGTGGCAGACATCCCTGGCTCCACTCTTGGCTCTGCCAGTTGTGCATCATGCAGACTTAGGGAAGCCATTTTTTCTTGAGGACTCTGTTTCCCTAGCTGGCAAGGGAAGATACTGGAGGAGACTCCATATCACAAATCTATAGACCGGAAGTTAAGAACACTTGTCTTCAGGACTTCAGTCTTAGGTTTCCAGCCTTGCCCTTCAACCTCATCCCCTCCCTTGCTTTGGGTCCCTCCTACCTCCTGAGATTTCTTTTGGGGGCCTCAGTAAACTCAATGTGTGCTCAATAAAGTTATCTGGGCAGTTTGTTAAAACATTCAGTCCTGGGCTCTACGTCAGAATCTACTGACTCTGAATAACCCAAGAAGATAGGACCCAGTAACTTGCCTTCTGTCTCACATACTCCAAAGGAGTCCTGATGACCAAAGTCCAGCAGTTCTCAGACTCTGATGAGCATCTCTCTCACTTGGGCCTTGTCAAAGGGCAGAGCCTACCCCTCAGAATTTCTGCTTCGGTGGTCAGGGGTGAGTCTGCCAATCTTAACATTTCTACTAAGTTCTCTCACACAAGATGGGATCAGCCTTAGAGAGTGTCTCAGGTCATTCCCTGCAAACCCAGCAGCAAGCCAGCGATGGAATCCTGATTCACAAGCAGCTGTGCATGAACTTTGAAACAGAAACCTTCTAAATTATTGCGATAGGGCTGGGAGATGACTCCGTTGGAGCGTGTTTGTTGTACAAACACAGAGAACCTGAGTTCAGATCCCAAACACTAACGGAATGTGGGCGTGGGAGCTTGTGCCTATAACCACAAATGCAGGGGCAGATCTCACTTCGAGGACCTTTAAAACTCTGCTGTAGCCTCTTTAACTTGCCTTCATTCTACAACCCATATAGATATGTCTGCTGTGTGCCCTGTGAAGCATTTATGAGAGCCAATGTTCTTAATTAGTGTTAGAACGAAGAACCTACATCATCTTGATCAGGATGCCCAGATAGGTGGATTTAATGATAACTGACCTCACGGAAGCCTCTAAACTCTGTGAATTTACTGTTATTTATAAATTCTGTCATTGAGGAAATGACATACACACATACACACCAGAGCACACACACCAAGATAGGGAGCAATAGAGATGCTAAATGTTGAATGCTGGCCTCCATATGCACACACATGAATGAGCACATATGAACACATACATGTGGACACACATATATACAACACACACAAACATACATACAAAAAATATGTACTGAGATATTTGTAAATATGACGGTTAACTTTGGCCCTATCTACAAGACTCTGCTTCTACTATACCTTCAGTAGTTCTCATTGTTACTCGGGGCTTGAAGATTCACAGGTCAAGGGTCAATGGGAATAAGTTCTCATGCAAGATTATACACATCAGAAGTGCAGTAAGAACCTCCTGGAACACAGGCTGGGGTGTTTTCTGTAGTCTACCAGGCCTCTCTTTGCCTCAGTTAGGGATATTATATCGTGAGAATTGTAATTGGATTCAGTAAGGAGTCCTTGGGGTGGGGTGATGTTTCTGGTTGGAGGAACCTTCCATTGGTTCACCGCAAATCAGTAGTGGTCTTTGACTCCCATGGTAGGACAGCATTGACAATAACTCACTATGTAAGCCATTGTGAATGGGTCTCTGGGCCAAGGGAATGTTGGAAGAAAGATGGATAATGCATCCCCGGTGTACTTGCTTGGATGCAAATTCCAGTGGTGGCCAGATTACGGGAAACCCCTGGCCTTGGGAGGTTCCATCCAGCCTGACTGGTGGCCTGTTTGCCTATAAGAAACTTGGGAAAAGAGTTCTTGGCATCTGGAAACACTTGCCAGTTGATGTGGAGGAGTTTGGATCATAATCTAGTGGCATGCACCGTATGGGGGAGTTTCTCATTCCCTGATTTGTGAGAATTCATGTTGCTAAGAGAAACCTCATTGATTTATAAAGTATAAGACCCAGAGTAATGGGAGAGAGAATATGTCCTCTTTATACATTCTCTCTCTCTCTCTCTCTCTCTCTCTCTCTCTCTCTCTCTCTCTCACACACACACACACACACACACTCTCTCTCTCTCTCTCTCTCTCTCTCTCTCTCTCTCTCTCTCTCTCTCTCTCTCTGCTTACAGTTTTCACGTCTGACTGGAACCTCCATCACTCAAAGTGCCTATGGCTTTTGCAGCACTCTCTCTAGCTGTGCTCCGTCGTCTGCAAAGAATAGGCAGAACAGAAAAAGGACATGCCTCTCCAGCAGTGAGCTTCTGAGCCAGTGGAAAGCCCTTACACCGTGGCTTCTGAGTGTTCATTATCTTTCTGGTTTTAAACATAGACATGCATTGGTCCATGCCGTGCCCATGCGTTTGAAGACAGAGTGATAGAATGGTGGCCATTGAAATTGTCATTGAAAGTCATGGACTCCAGCCCAATATCTGCCTCTTGGCTATATTACCTTCTCTAAGAGACTCTAGGTGCAAAGGGTTGCATAAAAAAAAAAAAAAAAAAAAAAAAAAAAAAAAAAAAAAAAAAAAAAACACCTCACTCCTCACTCCTATGGCCAGCCATAGCAGCACATGTTTGTAATCTCAGCACACAGGAGGCTGAGGCAGGACCATCTGGAACTCAGTCATATAATGAGTTTGGGATTAGCCTGGGCTCAACAAACAAACAAACAAACACAGCAAACAGAAGACAATTAGAATAGTTTGTCACCAGCAGTATGACCTTGGGTGAGTCACTTAATCTCTCTGAGCTCTGGCTTTCCCATTTGTACGATGACAACACCTCTTTGCTGTGCTGTGAGAACTCACAACAGTAAAGCGTAAACAGTGCTTAATACAGCTGGAGGGATGGCTCAGCAGTTAAGAGCATTGGCTGTTTTTTCAGAGGTCCTGAGTTCAACTCCCAGCACCCACATAGTAGCTCACAAGCACCTGTAATGGGATCTGATGCCTTCTTCAACCATTCGAGTATATATGCAAATGGAGATCTCATATACATAAATAAATAAATCTTTTTTAAAAAGAAGTGCTCAATACAAGAGTCAGTATAAGTACTGAGGGTAAGTGATCAGGTGTTGTTGAAGACTCCAGAGACGACACTAAAGAGCATACTTTTGTCATTACCCTGAGGGAATGACCTGGCTGATAATTTAAAGGAGATGACATTAGGTCTCCAATAACCCACATGGACTGTGTTCTAAAACTGCTTTTCCTTCTACTCTGGGAAAAACAAACATTGCCTGGGGTCCAAGCAACGCAAACCAGATCGTTTGCAACAATGTTGATACTGTCATGTAGTCACCAATAGTATCCTGCTCACAGAAAAGCAGAGGAATTTACAATACGATACAATAACCCTAGAGAGATTGAGAGGAATGAAACAAAAACACAACTTTAAGCAGGGGCAGAAAGACTCAGTGGTAGGGTGCTTCTCTGATGATCCGGTCCCAGTTCCCTGAACGGAACAACAACAAAAACCTAATTACACATTCTAGTCCTCCTCTCAGTCCACCAGCCTAGGGGAGGGATTATTCTGCCCATCTAGGGAAGAGGCAGATTCTGAACCAGAAAGACAGATGGGAGCCCCGTGCTGGACCTTACAGGACTGTGGAATATCTCTGAGTTCAGCGAGAGCCTGCTCGGGTTTTGGAGAGTGTTGTGTCTGACCTCCATTTCGAGATAGCTATTAGCAGGGTGTGTGGGGAGGGGGACAGCTGAAGTGGAACCACAGAAGTGGAATGAGGGGGTTGGGGGGGGGGGGCTGACACTGCAGTGGACATGCATGCCAGAGATGACAGCAACGCTGAAGGGGAGAGCCCTGGGTGGATTTGGGAGGAAGGCGAGAAGCAGCCCTTCCGGTGGGTTGGCTGAATACCGTTGGCAAGGAGAAGAGCCTCGGAGACTTCTGGGTGCCAAGTTGGGAGGTGGTGGGAGTCTTGAGAAGAACAGCCTTAGAGAAGAGTCAGACATTCCTGGGAGTTCTGTAGGATGCAGCCGTGTAAGCATTGAGCCCTCGTGTGGGCACTTGTTTCCTCGGGGAAGAGCGCCCCATTCCCTGGCTTCTCTGGAGCATGGGGGGTCACTGGGCTGCTCCTGGCCTGGAATCAATGCCTTTGGTGAGTCTCTCAAGCCCAGCCCCCTTTCACCCTGTCTGTGAGGATTCCTTCCATCAGCTTTGAGAAGCCCTGTGTTCCTTCTGTCGCCAGGGAGTAATTAATAACCCCTCTCAGAATGCTGGGCCTAGAACCAAAACCAAACAAAAGCCCTGATGTCCTCCTACCTTCTAATGTTACAGCCTTTGGGTAACTTTTTTCTTGTGCCAGTCTAAAGGGATCTTTATCTTTCCACTGCCCAAGCCTGAAAGTGATCATTTTTTTTTTATATTGTGCTTAGATCTCAAATAACCTTTGCCTTGTGATGGCTTCTGTCTAGATGGAACCTAGTAAAATGACAGTAATGTCAACACCAATCAGAAGGGTTTGGAGTTCCATTCCACCCAAAGGCCCTACTGATTCACATGACTTGATCTTAAGAACATCTCAGAGGTGGGGGGGGGGGGGAATGAGTGTCATCTGAAGGCAGAGGCTGTGGTAGACAGGAACGTGAATGTTTATGCTTTTAAAAACCAGCAGCAGAGTAAATTAGAATTGTTGTGCCACATAGGGCACAGGAGCGGGAGCGAGGATGTGAATTCAGATGCTGCGGTCAGCGTGGGTAGTTTCCTGAGAAGAGCTGAGGCAGAGCATACCCAGTAGCCGGGTCCATCCCAGGCTGATCACAGCCCACACAGCATTCTCAGGTGCCACTTGCAAAAGGCATCTATGGTCAAAATGATGCTCGATCGGACAGGGCTAGGTAGGTCCTTCTATGTACCACTTCACCTCCAAAATGGACACCCTTTTCCCTTCTGCCTGCCCCAAAGATGGACTTGGAGCTTTGATCTGCTCTAGCCCACCCGTCTCCGGTTCCAGACAGCCCCCTCCATCCATCATCCTACACTCGCTGATACTCTTTGAGGTGAGCTTCAGGTCCCGTCTCATGCTTTCTTCTTTGAGCCTACGCCCTTCCTTACCTTCTGCTAGTGGGTTTCTGCAGTTCAGAGCCAGGCCACAGAGGCAAGGGCATGGTGTTGTGGATCCTAAGTATGGGAGTCTTGGCTCCACTGCTGGTTGCTAGCGTCAGAGGCCTTGCCTTACAGCTCCTCATTCTCCATGGCTGTGTGTCTGGCTCAGGTACGTTACACAGCTGCCTTCTGACAAACAATGAAAAGAAGTAGTACCCACCCGGCAAATGACCCCCAAGCTTGTCCTTTGAGGAGCCGCTTTCCATTCTAAAGGTGGAACAGTCCTCAGAACGTTTGCATACCTCCATTCCTGACACTCTGGTACTAGCCACTCTCTACCCCCTGAAGGTGACCGCACTTGTCACATCTAAGGACAAAAAGTGGGACTATCCCTACTAGAAGTAGCCATGTGTAAGAGGATGATGGGTGTCAAAACACTGGACAAATTATTCAGCTCTTGTCATTTCTTTTTGCCTCCTAACTCCAACTATGTTCCCTGAAGACAGCTTTGAGGGCTAGCTTTCCCTGGTCACCTCTCTGAGGGACCTGTGAAAGCTCTGCCACAGGCCACCCTTTGAGAAAAGGCTTCTCTATGAGCATGCTTAATATTTGTCCTCTGTGTGTTTTGAGGAACAAATAACTCAGTGAAACCCTTGGGGTGGCCATGGACTTGAGAAGCAGTGTGTGTGTGTGTGTGTGTGTGTGTGTGTGTGTGTGTGTGTGTGTGTGTGCGTGTGTGTGTGTGTGTGTGTATGGTGTGTCCAAACATGCTTGCGTGTCCCTGAGGTAAGCTAGAGTGTGTGTGTGTGTGTGTGTGTGTGTGTGTGTGTGTGTGTGTGTGTGTGGTGTGTGCAAACATGCCTGCGTGTCCCTGGGGTAAGCTAGCCCCACCTTGCAGAGATAGTCCTCATTATGACACAGCCTCTGGAGGAAGCCACTCCCCCTCAGCTGTCCCTGAAAAAGGTGACCACGATCAACCCCTTATTCCTGTGCTGCTGACCTTCCTCATTGGAGAATTTCTTCCAGCTCAATGACTCCTTCCACTGAACCGAATTTAATTATTTTATTCTTTATAAATGGAACACAGCCCCCGTCATCCCATATTCTTACCCTTGCCCCCAAATTAACTAAGTTGTCCTCATTAAGTAAGTATCTGCGGACATGGCTGTATGTGGGAAGACATTTAGGTCTCATTCTCAGGCCCTGCTTGTTTTCAGTCTCCCAGCTCATCTCTTAAAATGGCGGAGGTTTGACAAGGCAGGGTAAGCAAGGCCTGTTCATCCCGGGACTCCTGATATTCGGGTTTTAGTCCAGTAAAATATTTCAGGGAGCATCTGAAAGTAGTGGACAATCTATTTCTTCAGAGACCACAGACAACCAGTTATGGCTAGCCCACCCTTCCTGCACTCTGTTCTTGGTTTCAGGGTCTGGGCAGGCAGGGCCAGCAGACTTTCACAGTGGGGGTAAGTATGTGAAGAGGGTACAGTTTCGAAATCCAGACCCCACATGGTTCCTAAGTGACTGTCAGGAGTCCTGAGGCACCGTTAAAATCTGCTCTGGCCACTAGAGTCTCCTCACCTTGCTGTGTGTTGGACACAGCAGCAATCAACTAAACTCAGGAAACCCTACACAACTCGGTAGCTGACAGAGAGCACTGGATGGCAAGACAGATGGACTGACAATACTGATAGGACCTTTCTGATGTTTTCAGGGTGGGGAGAGTGGGAAGGGTCTTAGGGAGTGGGATGGCTATCCTCAGGTCTGTTCTTCAGTCTAGTGAATATAAGTGTCTGCTTGCTCACTGGCGGCTTGGGACTGGCATTATCTGTCTCTGGGAGGAGCTGCCACAAATGAATACCACATGTCCCCAGGAATGCTCGGGTGATATTTAGTTACCTGCTTTACCTCTGGGCCCGGATCTTCCCTCGTATTTTTCCCAGAGTCGTGACAAACTGTCATGGACTGAGCGTTGTAAGAGACGAAATGAGTGAGTTGCTTTCAGCAAGAAGCAAACATTTAGCGTTCGCTCTTCCCATGATCCTCACTGGGCCATCATTCATTCATAATTATCATCATTATTGATAACTTGCATTGATTTCCCAAACAACATCTAAAATAACCCCCTGCCCCGTGGAATGTCTCAGAAAATGAGACCTCTGCTAACATGTTCAACCATTTTCTTCTTATCTCACAGGCTCCATTGTAAGGATAAGTTTTGACTCTGGCTATTCTATCAGTCTGACCAGGGCCACCAACTTGACCCTGACCACAGCCTCCAGGGCCTGCTCCATTGTCCCCTTAGTGGGATGCCCTTCATGTTCTGATAGGTGTGGGTGGTATCTCTGGGATTAGATAGCTTGAATTGGAGCAGCTAACAAGGTTGTAATTCTGGTTGCAACCATACTCCAACCCTAGCCTCTTTCACAGTCACATAGATCACGGTAGGTGATGATGTGCCCATGTCCTGTTTCGGAGTGAGCGCTGACCCCACCAGGAGGGATGGAGAACTCATTTAGCATTCACACCAGGACAAGATCCCAAACTGGTTCTTGAATAGACATAAAGATGGAAGGATAGAAAATGCAGCCAGGTTCTGATCAATGGTCCAAGCTCTGTGAAGATTGGGGATGGGGGTATATGGTGACATACACCTCTAATCCAAGCACTCAGGAAGCAGAGGCAGGAAGAGCTCCTATAAACTCGAGGTCAGCTTGTTCTCCATGGTAAGTTCTAGACTAGCCCGGGCTATGTAGTGAGACCCTGTACCAAAATAAAACTAAAATGAAATCAATTGAAAACAAGGAGTAAGGCAGATTGGAGCTCACAAACATCTTGTGTCACTTCTGGGACACAAGATTAGCACACCTAGGCACCTGGCCATGTCATGGGTGTGTCCAAGAAGAGATGAGTCTTTTTTTTTATTTTTGTCCATCTTTATTAAATTGGGTATTTCTTATTTACATTTCAAATGTTATTCCCTTTCCTGGTCTCCAAGCCAACATCCCCTTAACCCCTCCCCCTCCTCTTCTCTATGAGTACTCCCCTCCCCATCCTCCCCCAATTACCACCCTCCCCCCAACAATCATGTTCACTGGGGGTTCAGTCTTGGCAGAACCAAGGGCTTCCCCTTCCACTGGTGATCTTACTAGGCTATTCATTGCTACCTATGAGGTTGGAGCCCAGGGTCAGTTCATGTATAGTCTTTGGGTAGTGGCTTAGTCCCTGGAAGCTCTGGAGATGAGTCTTAATAGACAGTGTATATGCCTCTGGGAGAATTAAAGAACTTAAGGCAAATCCCCCCCACACACACTAAACCCTCCATTTGTTTCTTGTGTCACTCAGAGTAGAAGCCACCACCCAAGGTTACCACAAGCAGCCACCATCATCACTCCGCTGTGGCCCCCTGGGCCGTAGTCAGTCCTGGAGTGCAGCATAGCCGCCCTTGCCTTTGCACTAGCTCGTTCTCAACCTGAAACATCCTCCCCCCAGCTCTCTCTATGGGCTTCTGCCCCAGAATTCAGTTCTGCTTAAAAGATGGCCTTCGTGATTTATAGGCAGTCATTGGTCGCTAAGAGAAAAGGCCTCACAGGGCCTCGCCACACTCTGGGTCTCTGTGGATGGAGAGACATTTTCTTCAGTGGTGTAGACACTGGTTAGGTGCTTGTGTTCCTGTGGTTAACCCCTCACTCATGAGTCTCTGAGCAACTCTAAAGGATCTCACTGGATCACGAAACAAGTACGAAAGTGGAGAGGGGGTTATTTGGGATGAAGTAGAAAAATCATCAGGCGTGGGAAGAAAATAAGGAAATATGAGACTCATGGACTCAAAGTACATTATATACATGTTATATATTTTATATAAATATATGTATATTACATATATACATATATATTATATATTTTTATATAATATGTAATATATATAATGCACATATTACATATGTATTGTTACAAGTATGTATTATTATATGTAATTAGTGTAGGTTAATAAGAATAAGTAATAGAAAATGCCTGCCTCAAAGCAGCCCTTCTTGATCACTAGAGGATCAGGTACTAAAGCGCCCATGAATCTCTTCCAAGCACCCATCATAACTGACATTTGATACTTATTTGCTTGTTCAGTTATCTGCTTTATCTACATCTCTAAGACTCTACCAAGGGAAGGAGTTTGTGTTGATAGCTTTGGAGCCCCTGGCATGTATTGTGATCACAGTAGATATTTCACAGCTACAGAAATCATTAAGGGCCAGGCTCTGGCTTTGCACGAATTACCTCATACTTCCCAGTATTCCGATGATGTCCGTGAGGGCCCCATCTGTCAAAAGCTCAGAGAGCAAATAAATCCCCTCTGACTACCAACTAGTAAGGGCTAGCAGCAGCTTCTGCACCAACTAGTATTCTTCCAGAACCTGCTCTAACCCATCGACTGCCAGGAGGTAGAAACAAAAGGCATGTGTGAGAGAGATTTGAAGATGGAGACACACTCACAGACACGTCCCAGGTCGAGGGAAGGTCCAGGGCTCTAAGCAAACCCTCTCGTACTCATTTCTGTCTGCTCCCTGCTTAGATTTTAGAGAATAAGGATCTGCATTGCCTTCCTAGACAAGGCAATGTGAGGGAGTGAGAGTCACCCGTGAGGCAGCACTTCATAGCTCAGCCACCAGCAGACTGTGGTGCTCCAGGTTACCCCAAATATGGCAGTGTATGTATCTTTTGTTACCAGAAGAGGCAGGTCCATCTTTGTGCCTACAGTGGCATATTGATGGAAATCAAGTATCTCAACGTCAGATGACACAAAGAGCTCTGGACTCTTCCATTCTATCACCAAAACACCTGTGGCAGCAAATAGTAATAGTGACTCTTATTTCCTTTACCTTAGCTGGCAAGTTCCCAGAGTTCTTTACTTATGTCTGGTTTCCCCAAGTTCCTCCTGGGAAAAATTAGCCCCAATTACTACTACGCACAGAGGTGTTCAGTAACTTTGCCAAGACACACAGCTACAATCAGATAGAGCTAGAGGGAGAAGGCAGGCTTTTTTCTGAGGACCAGTCGTAACCAGCTCTTATTGTGACTGTCAGTTTTATAAATTTGGGGGAATGTTCTTGATCACACTTCCCAGCCTGAAACACCTATGCTTTTTGAGACTGAGAATGTGGTAGGAGTTTTGAGTCATCGGTGTGAATGAAGGAACATAGACCAGGCTGAGCCAGGCACAGCTGGGGTTACTAGGCAGAAAGGTCTGAGCTGCAGCTCCTTCTGATCAAGTTCTTGCCTGGGTCTTCCTGTGCTACAGTTTGCAACTTCCCATCTGTCTAAGGCTTGCAGAGCCCTGTGCCTGCTTCCCCTCTAAGCACTGCGCTGTATAGGAAAAAGAAACCCAGAGTTTCTTGACAGCGGCCTCACATCTTTCCTTCATTCATTCAGAGTCCTGTGCACACAGCCAGGGTTGTTAGCCCTTTATAGACAAGCAAACAGAGATCTGGCTTGGAAAGTGTGGTCTGAAGGTCACGCCTCTTCCTACCTGCTGTGACTCTCCCTAGGCCCAGGGCTTTTTCTATGTCACTGGGAGAATCCCAGCCTTCTGTTCCCTTCACTCCTCCCACTTTTGTCACACCTCTATGGGTATAAAGACACTATGACAATAGCTGTACTTCTCTAAGCAAATCTGTGTGCTAGAAATCGTGCTGAGGACGCTCCCTCCTGGATTTCCTTCTGATCCTTGCTATACCCCTTTGGGATACATAGCATCTGGGTACATGAGGCCCCCAACCCTCATTTTTACAAAAATCACATAGCTGAGAGTTAGCAAGACCAACCCGATGGGTGCCATTTGGGATTCTTAGTCCTATAGAAGAATGTCTGGATTCCTTGGTGTGACACCACATGTGCACTGCCTGTGCTATGCTCCCACTTCATGCACTGGCTGCTCTCCTTCCCCACCCTCTGTCAACCTTGCTGTGCCTGCTCAGCCACGCCTTCCTCTGGAACTGGGGGCTCACAAAACTTGGCTGACACTTGGCCCCACTCATCTTCCAAGTACCGGGCAAGCCCCACCCTCTCCACACAACCTCCTCTACCCAACTTCTCCCTTCTCATTCTGCCCGGAGCAACCTCTGTAGCTGTCAAATAATGTCACCAGCTCCTTGATGTATTTCATACATCTGAGAGATGTGGGACAGTATGGGAGAAAGGCAGCTAAAGGCAAAATGGCAAAGAACACGGCCCTTCCCAAGGGCCTTCTGATTCCCTTTTGCTTTATTTATTTACATGTTTATTTATGTCTGTTTATTCTTGAGGCAGGGTTTCTCTGTGTAGCCCTGGATGTCCTGGAATTCTGTAGACCAGGCTGGCCTAGAAACCACAAAGATCCACCTGCCTCTGCCTCCTGAGTCCTGGGATTAAAGGAGTGCAGTACCACGACCTGGTCCTTTTGCCACATGGTGCCAGACCCACAAAACATGTTTGTTTTGTTGAGATGTGAGCCATGAGCAACTAGTTTGAGACTCCTGGGGGCTCTCTGAGGCCCCGTGTGTTCCTCTGCCTTGTCAGTGTTTAGATGGGAGAAGGAGGGAAGCTCTTCGCTGGCAATTTAGCTTCATAGAAATTAGCTTTTTGTATCATTGAGCCCACGAAGGAGGTCTTAACAATTCAAATCATGGGCTATCCTGTCAAGTTTTATGAGAATCTTAGCCACTTATTTCCAGAAAGATCAGAGGGTTTATAAGTTCCCAGAGCCTCACATCAAATTGGGGACAATGATGCCATTCACACAGGGTTCGTGGGTTCGTGCACACAGTGCCAGGCAAACAAGGAACCTTCACCAGATGGAACAAGCTAGACCTCTAGGGGATTCTGGAAATCCAGTGGTGATAATATACAGCATTTTTCTTCCTCTTCCTCGTTCTTTCTCCTCCTCCTCCTTTTTAGAGAACATGCAAAGCAGTGAGTTTCTTTAAGGCATTTTCATACATATGTCCTATGCTTTGTTCTGCTTGTCCACCCATACCTTTGTTCCGTTTCTGTTAGTCCAGTTCCTCCCCTTAGTTAGCCTCCTCTGATGTCATGTCTATTCTGTTCTTTTGCTCCTCATTCCCTTAAGATGTCTCACTAACCACATAATCTCTACTTTCCTCTCTCCCTCTCCCTCTCTCTCTCTCTCTCTCTCTCTCTCTCTCTCTCTCTCTCACACACACACACACACACACACACACACACACACACATATATACACACAGGCACACACACACAGGCACACACACATACACACACACATATATACACACAGGCACACACACACATACACACACATATATACACACAGGCACACACACACATACACACACATATACAAAGGCACACACACACACATATATATACACACAGGCGCACACACACACACAGGCACACACACATACACACACACATATACAAAGGCACACACACACACATATATATACACACAGGCACCCATACACACAGGCACACACACATATACAAAGGCACACACACACATATATACACACAGGCACACACATACACACAGGCACACACACACACACACACATATACACAGGCACACACACACTCACACATCCATCTATATACATTTAAATCTAGATTCCCCAAATGAGAGAAAGCATACAGTATTTACTTTTCATGGCCTGGCTTATTTCATTTAGCACAATGACCTTCAGCACAATTCATTTCCCTGAAAAATGATATAATTGTGTTCTTTGTAACTGGGTAAGATTCCATTGTGTACACATACCACGTTTTCATTATCCAAGATGTGGGCATATAGACTGATTCCACATTTGAATTGTCAATAGTGTAGACTTAAAAGTCAGTGTGTAAGTATGGTTTCTATATTTTGGGTGGGGAATACATTCAGGAGTGGTACAACTGGGTCACATGCTAATTCTGTCTTTAACTTTCTGAGGAGGCACCATACTAATTTGCTTAGTGGCTCCACCAGTTCATGTTCTCGTCAGCAGAATGCAAGGGTTCTGTGTTCCCAACATTGTCACCAAGATATATTGCTTTTTTAATAGACATAGCCATTCTGACTACAGGGAGATAGAATCCCAAAGCAGTTTGCATTTCCCTGATGGATAAGGAGGTTGTGTGTCTGATTTTTGTTTTCTCGAGTATTTATTAGCTATTCGTATTTCTTCTTTCGAGAACTGCCCATTCAGTTCAACAGCCCACTTATTGCCTGAATGATTGGTGTGTTCTTAGTTTTTAATTTTTGGAGATGGAAAAGTCCTAGACAGACCTTAGATATTAATGCCCTGTTGGATATAGAGCTGGCAAAGACTTTCTCCCGTTCTGCATGTAAGTTGTCTCCTCGCTCTTCCATTGCTTCCTTTCCAGAGCTTCCGTTCTCAGGCACCGATTGTTCCTCGAATGACAGACAAGCAGCAAGCCACTGTTTAGGCAACGAACAAGTATGGGAAAATGATACATGATGCAGGAAAAGTAAATGGATAGTAAGACAAGGGTCTAGGGGAGGAAGTTAGGATTTAGGAAATTCTTACTGGGGAGATGACTTTGCCCAGAAGTTAATAGTGATACAAGCCTGTAAGTGTGAGGACCTGGTGGTGGGCACACTTGGCATCCAGCATTGCTATCTGTGGTGTTTGCTGTGATTAGTACAAATGGTCTCCTCCTCTGAGTCTGCCACCCTTGGGGACAGGACTGCTGCACTGCCTATAACAGGACTGAGGTGCAAATCATGAATGGTATTTCAAAATCAAGCAGCTGAACCAGGGCTGGAGAGGCCTAGGGAGGGTGTTGGAGCAGAAATGATGACCTAGGGAGGGGGAGGGGGACAAGAGAGGGGCTAGCCCTCTGGGACAGAGAAATTTTGAGGAAGAATCTGGTATGTGAGGGACACTGGAATCTTAGGACAACCCAGGCAAGGAGGTCCAAGTGCCATTTGAATGACATCAGTGTTGGCTGACAAAGGCAGCCTCCATTGTCACCGCAGGGTGGGCAGGTTGTCAGTTCAAGAGAATGTTCTCCCCACTCAAGATGTACGGCCTTGGGCAGAAATCCAGTGTGTGAGTCACTACCAGATGTATGTCTTGTCAGGGGAAGCTGTGTCCACAGAGAAACTAGTCATGGGTTCCCAGAAACTTCCTGAGGATGGGACAAGGGGTCCCTGTGGAGAAGATGGGCAGGGAAGGGGGAGGTCCTAGGCTGGTGACCTGATCTGGTACTGTCAGGATCTATCACTAAGACCCTGAGGTACAGAGAGCTGTATCACTAGAGCCTCTGAAGGTCAGCTGCTTCCTCTCCTCTCCTCATGTCATGGCTGTAGCCTCTTGAACTTCTCAGAAGTCCACAGAGTACATGAGGAGGGAGTGAGGAAAAGGCGATCATACCACCTGGCCATCATACCACAACTGGGTTCAATTCCAAGGACTTACCCTAATGAAGCCTGTGTAGCCCGTGATTCCCTCATCTACAGAGGAGACAAGATGGGAGCTCTCCAAGGTTCCACCCAGCTAGGTCGGTCATCAAGGACCTCTCTTCCTGTCCCTCCTTGTTGGTGGCAAGAACTGAAACCTAGTTTGAATAGACTTTGTCAGAACCAGTCAGACATACCCAAGGCTGGAGCTCCAGCCCTGACCAGGTCTGCACATCTTCACTTCATTCAGATAGCCTCCCTCCTCTCTTCCACCTAGTCCTGAGGTGAGCTCTTCCCTACTCCTCTCTTCCTGCAAGTCTCTCCTACAGATGTGGAAGTTCGGTCACCACAGGAATGACCTTTCCACCTAGGGAGAGTGGATCTTAACTAAGATAGGAAACCCCAGAGGCAGTGCCATTAGGAAGTAAGACCTCCTTCAACCAACTCTCCTCTTTGAATCCTGTGAGTCCTTTAATCCAGAATAAATGGTAACCCTACCACAAAGCCCTTGTCGACATCCTAACCAGAGTTTTCACCTTGGTAGGTCCTCCCATGCCATTTCATGATCCCACAGTGGGTGCTTCCTCTCCTCTATTCATGCATAGGTTCTAGCTTCTCTAAGCTCATTGAAAGCAAGAACCAGTCGCACTTGAGTGCACATGCGCGTGTGCACACAACAAACAAACAAACACACACACACACACACACACACACACCAGCTTCCTCTTCCACACCTGAAGTGGTGTTTGTGCCTGAAGTGTTGAAGAGGTATTTCTGGAGTAAATCTTTCTTCTGTGCAGGATTCCGCCCTTTTAGAAGAAATGGTGGGGTATGTAAGATCGCCTGTGAGCTCCACCCCTGGAACACTGTGGGACCTGGGGGAGCCTTAGTGTCCTCATTTGTAAGTTAGAGTTAATCATAGCATCTGCCTGAGCAGCCATGATGACTTAATGAGTCACACAGGGGAAGTGCCTCTTTCCGTGGCCAGCATATACTTGATAACATCTGTGAAGTTGCTCAGTTTGGGGTGGTCCTTGATACAGAATTTTATTTCCATTTTTCAGTTGCCTAGAAGCTCAAGTTTGACATTGGTTTGCTGCCAAATCTTTTCCTGTCCCTGCATTTGATTTCCTACAGTTACTATGTGTATACACTTGTCTATGTGCAGTGTGCCCCCAGTTACACTCCGGCCAAAGCAAGGCCAAGGAAATGGGGGTGGGGCAGAGTAAGGCCTTGAGTCTTAAGTTTAACTTCGCACCAGTTTGGGGCAAGCCACCACAACAAGCACTTTCTACTCAATTCATGTGACTGGACAAAAGTGGACTGTGTTATGGAGACAGTGAGTCTCCAGTCTTGAGTCAGCATTTTGTGATCTGGTGTGAGTACACACACACACACACACACACACACACACACACACACACACACACACACTTTTTTTAAAATGAGTTTAGTGAGTATCATATATGAGTGCAAAGTGAAAATTTCTGGCAATTTTATTTTGACCCTGAAGGCAAGTAATATTTAAGCTATTTAATAAAGGGTTGGAAATAAAGTACAGCTAGGGGAAAGCCCACAGGTAGTTGCTTTCTCTTATCCCTACCTACTCCATCAATCACTCAGAGGACAATAGAATTTCTGTGGGTTTATCTGATAGCCTCTGGAAATCCAGATTTTTGTTAAATGTGCTCAGGAGAAGGGAGGCAGACTCAGCATTTGTGAGGTACTGCAAGATGGTCAGTGCCATGGGTTCACACAGCAGCTAGGATGGTGTGAGGGGCAGAATAATTATAATTGCAAACCTAATTATAATAGTATTTAATCTCCATCCTATTCAGCCTTACAAATGACAAAATAAAATAAACCTTGTCTCAGCCACAAAGCCCTTGAATAAAAGACACCATCTGTCAGTCTCTAGGCAGGAGCATACCATCTCAGTGGACCAAGGACATTAGGGTCCATAGCCAGAAGGTAGACAGCTATACACACTCTGACGTGATGCCTGCAAGTCCTAGCCTGTCATCACATCCTAGGGGACCTGCACTCCAGCCTCCTCCACTGTCCATGTTTGACTCTTGTTTCTTGGAGATTATGGAAAAATTCCCAGATGATGCTGTCTCTGACGGAGCTGTTTGTTTAAAGAAAGAAACCACTGCCAGCCCAACGTTGTGTCTTTTGCAAAGGTTCAAGGTTCTTATGGCTTCCCAGCCTCGACACAGTGCTGGGAGCTGTAATCAGAGGTGTTTTCACCACACCCCACACCCCACACCCCACACCCCACACCCCACACCCCACACACCCCTACCCCAGTCCCCACACACACCTGCCAACAGCTACAGTGGAGCCAGGATCCCCCGGGCCAGACAAAAGGAGGCTCTAGCAAGAAGAATTCTTCTCTACCTAAATCAGACAGCAATGTGGTTGCTCGATCTGAAGATTTCAGAATTCAGGGCAGGGCTTCTCAAATTATGGGGCACCCAGATACAGAGGAGACAGATTTCCATTCAACAGACTTCTGACTAACCCTGAGCCTGGGCCAGATACAGAATCCAAGTCATTGGTGGCCTCTCTTCTCTCCCAGGTGAAGATTCAACTCACTGAAAGGCTTTCAAGACCCAGAGAATTCCCACCCTCTTCTGCAGCCCTCTCCACCACAACCACTCGGGTTACTACCTTCCGGGCATTGGGGAAATCATGTCTGTCCCACCATAGGCACCCACCCCCTCCTTTACACAACTTTCCCCGTCTCCATCTCCTCCCTGTCTGCTGCCTGTCTCTTGGGACTTACCTCAGTCTGTGCTGGCCTCATGTGCCCTCCTTGCAAGCTTGGCACAGTTGAACGGTGCTAGGATTAGCACAATAACAGCTTTCATGTCTTTGTCCCCGTTCTGGTAAAGCCAGGGTTCACTTTATCCACAGCTTGGCCTGTAATCTGTGCCCCTGTAAGGAGGTGGAGAAATAATGAAGAAACAGCTTGGGACAAAACAGTTGTAGCCCTCCCTGGCGCTCAGGATTCAAGTGTTGCCTGTGCTTGACAACGCTGATGAGGAGGAAGTCCTTTCTCCCTCTTTCACTGCGGCCATGCATGTGTGTATGTTCATGTTTTTTCAGGGGCACCTATACATGTGTGCACACGTGCGTATGCACATGTCTGTGGAGGCCAGAAGTCAGCCTGTAGTATAAGCAGTTCAGTATCATCCTCCTGTTTCTAAGATAGGGACTCTTACTGAGACTCGAGTCTCACAGGTTAAGCTAATGAACCCTAAAAAAATCTTCCTATCTCCCCAAGACTAAGATTACAAGCATCACAATATATAGCTTCCCCCTATCAAGCCTGAGCTTGATAATCAGGAAGCTTTCTACATCATTCATTGAGGCAGGGTCCATTGGTTAAATCCAGAGCTGGATTTAATACCACCTACCCCAGAGACCCTGTCTTCTACGGCTGGAATCTCAGACCTGCCATGTGTAGCCAGCGTCCACTTGGGTCCTGGGGATGGGATATCACCTGGGACATGTGACTATGATCACACAATTGTAGGCCAGGGAGTGGTAACCAAGATGAGGCTCCACAGAAGCAGTGCGAGGTCTTCTGTCTTCTTCAGTCTCTCACCCCTTCTCCTGGTTGTAGTCTGTGGGTCTAGCCAGAGCCCAGAGCTTCCTCTGTGTTCCATGCCCCTCCATCTGATGCTATTACCGCAGGGTACAATGACATACGTGTGAGAGTGGTTTCTTACAGTACATGTTTGCTGTGTGAACATGGAATGAGCTATATTCAAGGAAGACATCCTAGGAGAGGGTGTCTAGTGTTTATAAACCTTTAAAGTAGACCCTGTCTTTTTTTTTAAGGTATGTACAGTTCATGTAATACCTTTGGGGTTTTTTTAATTTTTATTTCATGTGCATTGGTGTTTTACCTGTATGTGTGTGTGGGGGGGGGTGTAAGAACCTCTGGAACTGGAGACTGTTGTAAGTTGCCATGTAGGTGCTGGGAATTGAACCCGGGTTCCCTGGAAAAGCAGCCAGTACTCTTAGCATCTGAGCCATCTCTCCAGCCCCAGTTTTTAAAGTACCAAGCAGCTTAACCGGATTAGACCAGGCCCAGAGGAAAATGGTGAGCCATATAAGTTCTGCCTGCATTTCTTTTTCCTCAGTGACATTTTATTTCTTAGGACCAGTGTGGTCGTAGGCCAGAAAGAGAGGAAACAGGCATATTTGGAGACTAAGGATGCTACAGAGCCGTTCATTCATCCATAGTCTCCTGTTGTGCTCTGCCGTTCATACACAGAGCTGTGGGCTCCACTGGGCATACACTAAGGACGTCCTCACCATTGCTATCCAGCATCCCTCCCACACGGGAGGAGGAGGTAGCTATGTGCATAGCCCTCCAAGCTGCTCAGAAAGAAGAGATAACTGAAGGCAAAGAAGGGGTCATGCAAGAGCGGTTCTCAACCTGTGGGTCGCAACCCCTTTGGCAAACCACCACCATGTCCAAAAACTACTTACATTAGGATTCAAAACAGCAGCAAGATTACAGTTATGAAGTAGTAACAAAAATAATTTTATGGTTGAGGGGGTCACCACAACATGAGGAACTGCATTAAAGGGTCACGGCATTAAGAAGGTTGAGAACCACTGCTCTAGAAGGATGGAGAGAGGCTGTGTAAAGCAGAACTGATTCTGTGAGCTTCTCCAGGTCTCAGAGTCCCTGCTGGTGGGACCCCAGCCAAATCACTGTGCTACTCTGTGCTCGAGTGGCTGCCTACTCGCCCGTGAACAACGACTGGTACTGTCAAAAATAAGAGGTACAAAGGCATTGCCTACCCAGTTCTATACGGTCTCCATCAGACGTCAGGGTGAGATGGAGAATTAAGGTAGGAAGGAGGACGGAATGTTTGAGAGAGTGGCCTAACCCAGCCTAGCCATAGGGCTGCCCAGAGTGTAGGAGCTGGAGCTCAAAGGTATTGGTGAGTCAGAACACATGTGTGGAATTCTCATCAGTTTTCTGTCAAAGGGAGACGTAGAGGGGAAGTAGTTATAGGATTAGGGCTAAGGAAGGGCTGAGGTTAGCAGGCTGAAGAAAAAGGACAGGTCACAGGAAATCAGGTGACTGAGCAGGTGTAGGCTTCAGCAGGGTGGAGCCGAGGTGGACAGCTTGGCAAGGTGTTCAGGGAAACCTTCTGAAGCTAGATGTGACCACAGCTGAGTCAGGGAGCTGTGTGGTATGCTATGACCACCTTTTGAGGCACTTTGCTCCCCACTGCTGGTGCTTGGTAGAGTAGAACAGGTGTGTGAACCAAGGACAAGTCTGCATTGTATTGGCATGTGTCTTAACTAGAGTTTCTATTGCTGCAACAAAACACCATGACCAAAAGCAAGTTGGGGAGGAAAGGGTTTATTCAGCTTCTACTTCTACATTGCTGTTCATCACCAAAGGAGGCCAGGACAGGAACCTAAATGTAGGAACCTGAAGGCAGGAGCCGACGCAGAAGCCACAGAGAGGTGCTTACTGACGTGCATCTCATGTCTTGCTCAACCCGCTTTCTTATAGAACCCAGGATCACCAGTCCAGGGATGGCACCACCCACCATGAGCTGGGCCTTCCCCATTGATCACTGGTTGAGAAAATGCATCTCCTGGCGGTGTTTCTTCAACTGAGGCTCCTTCCTTTCTGATGACTGTAGCTTGCTTGTGTCAAGCAACCAGTCAGCACATCACGGCTTCCTCTGCCTCAGAGGAGGATTTTAATATCCAGATAGGGTTTTGAAACCAATTCCTCATGAGAGGTGAGCCTAACTTTAAATCAAGGATGCCAACAGGCTACTTGAGATTGAGAAAAGTAACAGCTGTGGGCCCTGTGAAGGCCTGAGGATACCCCAAGTACACATCCTACAGAATCAACTAAGCTCAACTCACAAGGGGTCACAGAGGCTGAAGTGGCAATCATGGGGCCTGCATGGGTCTGAGCTAGGTCTTCTGCAAGCATGCTGTGGTGGTTTAGCTTGGGATTTTTGAGGAACTTCTAACAGTGAGAGTGGGGCTGTCTATGACTCTTTGGCCTGCTCTTGGGACCCTTTTCCTTCTACTGAGTTGGCTCATCCAGCCTTGATGTAAGGGTTCATACCTGGTCTTATTGTAGCTTGTTCTGCTTTGCTTGGGTGTTATCCCTGGGAGGCCTGTTCTTTCCTAAAAGAATTGGAGGAACACGGGATGTGGGGGAGTAGAGAGGTGGGGGGTGGACTGAGCGGAGTGGGGGAGGAGAGGCTGCAGTGGGGAGGTACTGTGTGAGAGGAGGATAAAGAAACTATGTGTGGCATTCCTTTCCCATCACGGCTAGCTATGTGCCTCAGGTCATATACCTGGACTTGGAATCAGAGAATAGCCACCCTCACCTGCACTCCCCAAGCGTCACCACCTGGTCTCCTTGGGGAAGGGGTGGGCTCTTCTCCAGGACAGGTCATTCATTCTGTGGGCAGGAAAGAGAGATCTGAATTCCTTAAATCGGAATCAGTCAGACACTGCGGCTCCATGGAGAAGCTTGTGATCCCCTGAGGGGGAATGGTCCAAGACCTGGGAATTTTGACATGACAGAGAAGGGGACACCCACCTCTGTATTCATGCTGCCCTCCGCCCATTCTCAGAGAGTTCTGCCTGAGGTCGACCCCACTTCAGCAGACCACTCTTCCCCAGGCCACTCTTAGTGAGCATGGCCTGCCTGACTCTTCCTTTTACTCCCCCACAAATAAAGTGGTAGAAAGGAATGCAGTTTCCAAAAGCCAGTGGAAATGGTTTGAATCCACTCCACCCCTGTTACTGGCTCCATAGCTGCGGCAGCCAACTGTGGCTTCGCTCATTTCCTCACCTGGAGATGGTCAGAGACTTCCTCCCAGCACTGAGAGAATAATAAAGCCCGTTTTACAGCCTGTGCCCGGGAGTCGCCCATGGTTCTTGTTAAAATGCAACTTCTGAATCCACAGCCATGAGCCCGGCTTCCCGGCAAGGCTCATGTGGTGTGGGTTTGCTCTTTGCTATTCAAAGGAACACGTCTGAGCAGCAAGAGTCCCGCTCAGGTGTCTCCAGAGCAAGAGTGGGGAGTGGGGCAAAGGCTCAATGAACACTAACTGCAGCCATGATGATTCTCTTCACTGGGGTCAAAAGGCGTCCCCTGTGAGAACAGAGAAACTTCAGTTCACTTGAGTTCATAAGGAAACAAGAAAAAGATGAGAGAGAGAGAGAGAGAGAGAGAGAGAGAGAGAGAGAGAGAGACAGACAGACAGAGACATGTTTGGTTTTGAAGATCCCAGACATGGGGGGCAAAGGGAGAGAGTCCCACAGTCATAAGCAGCCCCACATGTGCTCACAAGGTACCCCCATGGGCTGGCTGCAGAGCTCTAGGGCCCAGGCCTCAACTCACCATGCACATGAGCAGAGCTCCCCCCCCAGCAGTCCCCCCAATCCCGCACACGCCCTATTCTGCCAGCTGCAGCTCTCCGGAGGAATTTTCAAAGCACACAGGGTGTGTTTGGCAGGAGTCTCTTCATCCCCGTTGGGATCTTTTGCTTTAAGGACCACATTATCTTTTCTGCTTGAAGCCTGAACACTGAGCGTCCCCCTTTGCTGGTACCATGAAGAGACCCTGCACAACCCTCTGCTGGTAATGAGCAGGGAGGATTTGGGGGGACACTGGGTGAGGTTAGAAAAGCCCAACCCCTTTCCACATCCAAGCGATCTGCCTTAGGTTTCACGCTCCTAAAAATTCTTCTTTGTGCCTCAAACTGCTGACTCATCCAGAGTTGGGGTCCCCTCCCCCCATTTTTTCTTTTTGTTCCTCTTCTTTCTCTGGCTCAGAATTGCCACAAAGCCTGGAGATAGTGAAGTTGTTTTTATGAGTACCTGGGTCCTTACAGGGGTCCATTTTTCCCTTCCCACTCCATCCCAAGTTTCCCAAGGGCCCGGTCCTGCTGGGAAAGGGAGCTGGAGACCTGGTTTGCTCTGCCCTGCTTCTCATACGAGTCTCTCTTCTTTCCAGGTCTCCATGTACTGGCTGCTCTGGGAATCCGGCTGCAAGAGTCCAAGGATGTAAGGAACTCCCAGCAGACACTGGTAAGGGATACAGCCTGTAGGCTGTGGGTGCACCTGGCCCAGGTTGATGTCAAGAAAGGGTAGGAGATGCATGCGAAAGCCAACCATGCAACTCTGTTTCCATCCACCGGCACCTGGACACAGCACAGAGCCAAGCTGCCAGGTGTAAACCTCCCAGAATGCGCTGGCTTCCTGCCAGGGCTTCCCTAGAAGCCATGAGCCTGCAGGTGGCTGGCACTCCCCTCTCTGCACAGATGACAGCAACTCAGGTCAGGGACATATTTTTAGAGTTATGTTCAGGAAAAAAAAATTGTCTTAGAACAGAGTGTGTAGCACCGTGTAGCACCTGGCTTAGCTAATAGGCAAAGCCGCCCTAAAGTAGCCGTGATGAGAACTCGGGGGGTGGGGGGGCGTTACTGTTGATGATTTGGCCTAAGCAAAACTCCCTGACAAGAGATACTGCACAAATGCAGTGAAAAACTTGGGCCAGTAGTGAGTTCCCTGTCAATAGCAGAATTCAAGGAGTGGCCGGGCAAATGGAAAATACTGAAGTGGGAAGCTTCGGTAAAGCAGTGCTTTTCAGGCTGTTCTGTGATAACCTAGAACCTTTGAGGGGCAGGATGTATAGGAAGAGGGTGGAGACTGAGGATAAGACCAGTGGCCACTGCAGAGACTACTGAGTAAGGAGACCTTGTGTCTTTCCTGTGCCCCAGTGTCACCACTGATACCGGGCAGCCCGTGTGCACATCTGCAATCCGAAACACCTGGCTTACATGATAAATGTAAGAGTATACAAAGCATGATGGGAGGCTTTCTGGGGAATGGATCAGCAGGGGCTCCCTCCCGTACGTAGCAGGGCTACCCAAAGAACTTCCTGCTGGTCACACCATCAGATTTGGTCTAAGATCCTAACTGCACAGAGTGGAAGAAAGGCCTAGGGAGCATGTAAAAAAGGGGGGGTCGGAAGTGTCACCCTGCCCAGTTTACAGGCGGAATAAGGAAATACGTGGGTAAGACCCAAGTAGGTAGATGCCAGAGAATCTGAAATGGACTTTACCCAGAAGCTTGGGTCCTTTGGCAGGGGCAAGACTTATCCCGCACACCCGGGTGACCAAACCTCTACCTGCTGGACAGGAGAGAAGCTGGACTCCAGACCCAAAGGAGGACATTAGGCAGGAGTGAGTCCAAGGTCAGGGCAGAGTGCAAGTGACCAGCCTCTGTACCCTCAGGGTTGCGCTGGGAAGTCCTGGACACTATCTGGGGACAGAAAGTGGAGAGGAAAGAAGGGAAAGCAGAGGAAGTGGGCTGGACAGTGACTCCAAGTCATGACCCGTGACATCCTTACAGCTAAAGCTGAGCTGAGAGATCAACTGTCCTTGCATGCACAGGCCCTGGCACAGAGTAGGTGCTCAGCAAATGGTGGTCAAATAAAGTGGTGATGGGGAAAACACTGAGAGAGTATCTGTGCAGAAGGGTGTGCCCTAGAGTGGACTGCCACGTTCAAGCCCGGCTCTCCACTAGCTTCATGGCCTTGGGCAAGTTGCTGGCCTCTCTATGCTTGAGTCTCCTTATCTGATAAATGGGGGCAGGGTCATGAGGATTCAGTGATTGGTATAAAGCTGCCTGTCGCTGTTCCAGGGCACAGCAAGGATCTCATCACGGTCACACAACCATCCAGGTGTCATGTGAGTCAGAGGTTAGGCCGAGGCTCTGCTGTAGCCGCATGGTGGAACCAGGGCGTCTTCACTCACTCTGAGGTCATTCTCCAAGTGGAGATGCTGTGTATGGCCTATTGGGCATGCATCTTCCCTGCTGTCTCCTTCCTATGGCCCTTCCTGTTTCTGATCCTGCTCCAAAGTCAGTTACCAGCTGCTGGCCCCAGGGAACATGGTATGTGGCTCAGTGTCCAATTCCTTCCTCCTCCCTCTTACCGTCTAAGAGTCTTGATTGGCTTCATTTTCTCTGCCAGTTAAAGAATTAAAAGGCAAGGGGAGAGACCTTGGGCACAGCAGAGAAAACCTAAGACACAACAGAGAAAACAGCCAATAAAGGCTTTATTGAGGTGGGGCCATGCAGAGAACAGGACTCTACTGAAATCAGTCTCTCCTTGAGAACTGTTAAAAAAAACCTTTGAGGGGACATCTATCTGTCTGTCTATCTATCCATCCATCCATCCATCCATTTACCTATCTCATCTTTGTCTCTCTGTATGTCTTTCTCTCAAACTCTCTCTGGATACCTTCAACCCACTTTTCTGGGTAGAGAAAGGGAAGCCTTATGTCTCCTTTTACTTTATCTTCATTTTTCCTGTATTTCTTCACAAAGCAGTACAGCAGTGACCAGCAATGTCTCTCTCTGTGTGCAGAAATATGAGCTAAAAATGTATGCCTGTGTTTATAACTACAAAACAAAACCCAAAAGCTTAACTCTTCTATGGAAATTGTGTATGGGTCCATTTTCAGTTGCTATAACAAAAAAACCTGAGTCTGGATAATGTACAAAGATAAGAGGTTTATTTAGCTCATGGTTTTAGAGACTAGAAGTCCAAGATCAAGTACCCTAACCCATATGGCCTCTTGGTGGATGTTAGAAGCATGTGTGGAAGAGACATAAGACAAGACGTCAGGCTTGTTTCCCTTGGGTTGTCTTATTCTCGATAGAACTAGTAAAGGCCCTGAAAGAACTAGTCTCCTCCAATGGCACTCCCGATGACCTAATCACCTTCATTAAGCCACACCTCTTAAAAGGCCTGTCTTGTCAGCAGTGCGATCCTGGAGCCCAGCCTTCTGGTACCTGAATGTTCGGTAGATACCCTCCTTCACCAGACTGTGATATACAGCCACCATCTGGCCCCATCCAAGGAGAACATACTGACCTCAGAAAACACCAGGGCAGTGGCCAGGACCCACTGGGCTCTTTCAAATATGGACACACCTTGAAATAGTCCTTCTGTGGTATCTTCGATGACTTTTGCAGCCAGAGCTGTGGTGCCTATAGCAAAAACAGGCCAGCGGAAGATTGGGTGGTTGGGATTTGAGGCTGCTATTTGTCATACTCACCTGTCCTCAGACACAAAGCCAACACAGCTATGGTCCTCTGACGTAGGTGGGAGCACAGATTTGGAAGAGCGAGTCACTACTCACAGTACACAGAGCTAGGCAGCCTGCTTCAAAGCTTCTTTACTTTGCCTCTCTGTTGCCGCAACTTGCTCTCCCTGTGAGCAAAGGAAGCAGTGCCCCCACCCCTGATTTGCTTTCCTGGCTCTTTTCCTCCAACTTTCTGGCAAAACTCCTTCCCACTATAAAAGGGCAAATGAAAAACAGAAGATCTGTCAGAAACTGCTCTAACACAAACAGCTAGAGTTGATTTTCCAGCATTCTTTCATCCGTCCGTCCGTCCATCCATCCATCCATCCATCCATCCATCCATCCATCAACAAGCACAACTCAGCCCAGGACCTCATGACAGCCTGCATCTTTGGCACCAGCAGCTGCAAAAGTTCCTGGATCCTCTAGAGTCATTGTCACCAGATAGCTCAAAGGGACGCTCACTGAGGAGTGCAAAGCACTTGATTAATATGCCGCAATTTGGGCAGCACTAGGCTGTTCCAGCACCCCCACCCAACGCTGTTACCATGACGACATTATTTTAACAAACAGCTCTTTAATATTTAATGAAAATTATACTCTGACAGGCGGGGAAAACAACTACACTACAGAGGGCTTAGAAGGGTCCATGAGGACAACTTTGCACAAAGCCATCAGTCCCCTGATCCCTGTAAGCTGTTTGTCACCAGAAAATGAGGGTGCTCTGGGGCCAGGAGTCACTGTGATGCCAGACATGGGTCATGCATAGCAATTGAAGCTTGTCACTTTTTTTAAATGCAGGATGTCACAACGGTTCCACGAGGACAGAGTAGCGTGATAGCATTATTAAATTCTGTTTTCTACACCAAGCTGCTGAACCCACCCCCACCCCCACCCAGCTCATCTGGGGCTGCTGAGAGCCTTGTCTGCTTCCTGTGCCTTGAGTCAGGCTGAATTGTAAGACAGCATGTGCAGAGCCCAGAGTGTGCATGCCAGGCCGAGAATCAGCCTCCTCGTCAAGGCGCCATCTGTCCAACCCAGCTGATTCAGTAGCAGAAGGTGCAGAGATTAGGTGATCCAGGCCCTGCCTCAAAGGGGTGTGTGTCAAGACAGAAAAGACCACCACCCTCTGGCCTCCTCCATCACTGAATTAGTCTGTGTGACAGGCACTGTACTAAGCTCTTGAAGGCAAAAATCCATTCCCCTCTAAATCCACAATGAGAAAGATGGATGAATAACTGAAGTGGACAGAACAATATGGTGGTCTCATAGCTGAGTGTTCTTGGGTGAGTTACTTAAATTCACTGTTCCTCAGATTTCTCATCCATAAACTGAGGATATAGCCCTATCTTCACAGAGGGCTGCCATGGAATTCAAAATGCAATGAATACGTGAGAAGACCTAGGGAAAAAAAAGTATTAAAACAGTGAGATGTTCCAAGTATGAAATAAATGCTAGTCAGGACCTCCTTTTCCATGTTACCAAGATTATCATTGTAGGAACTAACATTACCAAATGCTTACTCCACTGCATCCCCAAGGCTGAGTCTGTGAGACCACGTTATCCTCATCGTCCTCACTTAGCAAGTGAGGAGACTGAGGTGATGTGGATTCCCAGGATCTCCAGATGAAGTCTTGAAAACTCCCTAGGTAAATGGTCATGGCTACCACGGAAGCCACGCATGTCCGTGGGCAGGGTGGGATGGAAGCAAGGAGGAGCCACCCTTAGAAGAAAGAGGCCTGCAGCAGCAGACAGGGCCTGTATCTGAGGGAGGAAGCATGGTCTGACTCAACTGATGAAGTAGATTTTTAGCACCAGCAGAAAGCTTGTCTTAAACAAATATAACCTGTTTATTTAGAGTATATATTAGATTTTTATTAAAGTAAAAGGATTGGGAGAGGAGAGGGGAGACAGAAGGGAAGGTATAAAACTTACAGTTTTCTTTTCCTCCTCTCAGGATTTCATTGAGTGAATGACCACAAGAATGTCTGTATAGGGAGCGTAGGTGCCTGTCTGCGTGTGCGTGTAAAATAACAGCTCCTGGCCATCGCATCCCAGATCAAAGAGACAGCCGAGAAAGGAAAGTTCTAATTGTGCACCAGAGTAGAGGCAAAGTCATAAAGGGATAGCATGCATCAATTTTTAAAATCCTTTCTCTTACTACTTTCGTTATTTAACACCATGGCATTGCTCTGTCTCAACCCATAAGCCTCACTGGAGGATAGTAGGACATGTTTAGTCAGCTCCCGGGTCTGAAGGGTGAAATCAGTGGCCTCTCTGGGATGAGATGGCCTCCATATTTAATGTCAGGGGTTTGAGGACTTGGCTATCGTGTCTTTGAACATTAACTGCGTGTCACTTGACCTTGGGTAACCTCAACTGGGATGACAGATACCAAGCTGTCTAAGTAATTCACCCTGCACAGATAGCATGACCTCATGGGGGTGAGAGTAGAGTCTACAAAGATAACAGGACATGTAGAAGCCTTAGTTTATATCACTAACCAGTAACCACCCTCCCAAAGCCAATCACAAAGCAGAGCCACAGTGAGAGAGCCTCACTGAGCTATGCCGCAGTGTGGGCATGAGGAGGTCATGACTGAGCAATCTCCCCAGCGTGGTCACTGTGCTTTCAGAGGGAAGAGCCTAAGGTTCAGTGCAGCGTGTGGCTTCCAGAGGTCCCACTGTGGTAGGGCTGGAATGTGGACACAAGCTGGCTGGCTGGTCCAAAGCTGGTGTAGTTTCCAACTTCTGCTCAGTAGGAAGCCACTCAAAAAAGGAACTAAAATTTGCTCTTGTTCCTTGGAAACTAGAGATCCAACTGCCCCTAAGGGTGAACAGGAATTGTGGAAGTCAGAAATCATGCCACAGCCCTGGGAGAATACAAACTCACTGTTGTCTGATCGTCAGACTGTAGGGATTCAAGCTAGAAAGTCCCGTGCATCTCCAAGAAACAACTGAGAGGGGAGACCTCCCTATGCACAATCCGAGCACTAAGTAAGAATATGAGTGACTCCGGGTGGTGGTTCTTCTTCATTGTCAACTTGTAAAGAGGCAACATGGGGCCTGTCTGTGAGGAAACTCCTAGAGAGATTCAACAGAGAGGGAAAGACCCACGGAGTGTGGGCAGCACCATGCCTCCATAGGTTAGCATCCCAGAACAAAGAAAAGGGAGAAAGCAGGCTGAGCCCTGGTGTTCATGCCCCTCTACTTGTATTTGGAAAGTAGACTCAACCAAGAGGGTAGGTAACACATGCCTCTTCCTCGTGATGGACACTATCCCCGTGAACAACCGCTCAAACTCAGAGCAAAACTCAACCCTTCCTTCTTTAAGTTGCTTCTTGCAAAGAACTGGGTCACCACAAACTAAGTCACTAATAGACTCTGAGAGCTGCAGTGTCCTCTAAGTCACAACACTTGATAGTGACACCCAGTGGCTAACTTGACCTAGGTCCTCCAATGGAGGCATGGCATTGCTGACAGAACATTTCTACCACGTGAGGCTGGGTAAAAGGAGTAAAAGGAGTTGGTCTGGAGTGATCACCTCCATTGTTAGCCCAGAAGGCTTGTCCACGAAGCCCTTTAAGCGCCTTGACATTGTGGCCTTTTCTCTTGAGGAGGAAGAGCATAGCAGAGATAAGTGTATAAATTGTATGGAGAGGAAAACTGAGACCTCGGCAGTCAGGTTCTGGTAACCTGTCCCCAGAGGAGGCAAAAGTGAAGACAGAAACTAACCAATCAGAATCAGGCACCCTTCCACGCCCCAACAGTTACTATCCATGCTGCTTAAGTAACTCAATCGCTCCTCGGCAAAGCAGGCTGACCATGCTCCCATCCAAGAGGTCAGTGAGCATTCAGTGAGTTAATGCACTTCAAGCGCTCACAACAGCACCCAGGTAACCTCAGGAAACGGCACCGGCCTGACATTGCTGCTGAACGTTGAGACACAAATGGAAATGAAACCCTTTGACACATGGCATCTGTGGCATGGGGTAGAGCCATCCAAGGTGTGCCACGTGACAAGAAGGTGAGGAGTCCTTTGGGATGGGTCACTTGTCCAGGGTCAGCGAGAGGCAGTGAGGAGACCAGAAATCAGCTGTCCCCACCCTAATCTCCTGAGTCTCCCCACATAAGTCATTCATCTCCTACTCTATGAGTCTCCCTGTTCAAAACACCTTTGTATTCACAGGTCCAGTGGACACCCACGCCTCCTTCGCACTTTAAGCTCCTAAATGCAATCATGCTACGTACTCAGACCTATATTAGCCATGCAAGAAGGATGCAGTGTGTATCCAAGAACAAACACTTCATTAAGCCATAGATTTAGTTAACTTAAATCAATCTCCACCCCGGCTCCCATGTCCCACTCGAAGTAGAGAGCCATTTTAAGTAGCGTCCCTAACTCTTAACTGGAAGTTCTGATTTTAGTGGTTTTGAATCAGACTCTACATTAATAGCTCACTGTCTTAATCTGCCCCCAAGGTAGCTTCCTCCCCCATGTGATTAATTTCATTTTTCTCTGGCCTTATTTCAGACACAAGCTTCGCACGCACTGCATTCTTTTATGCCGTGGCTATTGTTCCCTTCAAGGGAGAGTTGGGAACAAGAGCTTTTCCTCACATCATTCTACATGTGCGTGCACACATGCACACACAGAGAAAAGACTGTACGCCTTGGCAAACATTGTGACCATTATGACCATGGTCTTTTGCCTCCCAAAAATCTTCAGTGTCATTTGAAAGCTTTTTCTTTGTGTCTATAATGAATAATGACCTGCACAGAAACTGACATTAATGAAACACACAACATTCATCGGTAGGTCCCTAGAATGTCCTCTTCCTCCCCAGATACAGGGACAACAGTAATGCCATCATTTTGGGGCAGACCCTTCCATCTCACATCGGGATGTGAGGAGCACACTGGTTGCTTCTGTGCTGCTGTTCTTAAACACTATCACTGTGTCCTTTATAGAGGGAAGAGTCTGTTGGGATTTATAGCTCCAGAGGGTTAGAGCCCATGATGGCAGGAAAGCGTGTCAGCAAGCTCTAAACATGGCCAATGAAGTACAGAGCTTACCGGTCACACCCTCAATTGTGAGTGGGAAGCAGAGAAAGTGAGTCAGAAGTGGCAAGGAGTCTTTAACTCTCAGAGTCTGTCTCCAGCGACATCCTCCCTGCAGCAAAACCACACCTTTTGAACCTTCCTAAATAGCGCCACTAACTGGAGATCAAATTTTCAAATATCTGAGTGTAGGGGAGATACTCTCATTCAGACTGCTAGAAAGTGTCTCCCCACTCAAGGCCCAACCAAACCGATAATTCTTAAAATAGGAACCAAAGCCAGTTATGGGGGCTTGTACCTGACATCTCAGCATTCAAGGGGGACAGCAGGAGGATTTAACAGCATGGGTTTGAGACCAGTGTATCTTGTCTCAAAACACCAATAAGCAAACAAAGTCAAACCACGTACTTCCCAGAACCTGGACCCATCTATACCTTTGTGCTATACATAGTTTGACTTCTAGACTTCATCCAGAACCTGGAAAGGTTTCACCCTCCCTTCCTTTCTAGCCACATCCCTTCTCACACCCTAGACACCAACCCCGCTGCGTCTTCTTGTTCCTCAGCTGCACCAAGCCTGGGAACTTGACAGAATTATGTTCTCACTGCTATCTCTATGGAGATTCACTTTCCCAGCCTAGGGTCCCTCATAAACAAGCTGAGACAAAGCTTGTGCTTTGTGTGATGCCTAAGACAGGGATGAGAGGGAAAGCCGTATAGTCCCAGACAAGAACAAGAGTAAGGAAAGGCAAGAGGGAGGAAGACTGCAGACCCTGTGCATGCAATGTTCAGCCACCCCATCGCTCCATGAGGAACTTCCCCAAGTTACCGCAACACATGGAGTCTTCAGAGTAGCCATGTGGAACATACTTGGTTACCCAATAATGCAGCATGCATGTCCCTCAAGGCACCATGCCACAAAACTGCATGAAAAGTCACAGGGTCACTGGGAAGATGTTAGGAGTGTAGTGTTATGAGCAGGAAACCCGGGTGATCCTAACAGTAGCGTGGTTTTACAGGTCACCTATGGTCTAGAAATAGACAGATAGGACAAGGAACGTGGCACCCTGCTTGGCAGAAAGGCCCACTTGACAAAGGCCAGTGACAAAAGTGTCACCTTATAAATGACTGTGATGTGGCAGAAAGACAGTGGAATCGAACCAGCTGTGAATGTTGTAGCTGTTAAGCCAGCAGGTAAACTGAGGCAGCTGGCATGTTTCTGAGGTATGCATGTGTTTTGTTATCTTAATGTGCCTCTGAGATGGCCATCTTCCACCATGTGGCTAATCTCAGGAAGTAGTGACATCATAGCATCCTGTGTACTAAAAAAGGAAGGACTCGGGGTCAGTTTTGTATATTTCCTGCACAACCCCATTCAGTCAGGCAGCTTTCTCAGAATCTATCGACTGTTACTGCTGCTGAAACCAGGCTCAAGCATAAGCTAAACTCACACAGTGCATAGCTATCCTCTAACTCATCAGTCTCATGGGAACAACCTTTGGTTTTTAGGCGCCGTAGCCCAACTGACTCTAAGTCTTGGAAATTGTCATTGGGAATGGAGAATGGGGACTCCATCAGCTCTTCCTTCTCCTGTCTTGCATGGGTCATGGTTCCTCCTACTGGCAACATCTGTCCTTTGCAATGGTGGCCCTAGAGTAGCCAGGGCCCCAGGCTGAGGTCAGTGGGACCCAAGCAAAGAAGCCAAAGCAAATCCCTTATCTCAGAAATAGTGTTGCCCATGGTAGCCTGGTCCTTATGGGAGTGAAAGGACTGCAGAAAACTAGTGACTGAGAGACTGAAGAGTATAAAAGGATCACAAGGATCTAGATGACATCTATACTGGTTCCTGACCCACCTTCCCTGAGCCTTGCATGTCCAGCCCCTGGTTCTTTAAGTTTCAACTTCAAGACACCCCTTCAGGAGGCAGAAGCAAGGGCCGTGAGCAAAGTGGAAAGGTCATGTAAACTTCACCTGCATACAACATACATGGAAAGTCATTGGCACCGGTGAGACATGATCTGACATTTATTGTATTTTTTGTTGTATGTATATGATATGTCCATATATATGTGTGTGAGTACAGGCACATGCACGCCAAGGCACATGCATGGAGTTCAGAGGTCAGCCTCTTGTATTGGTCTTTACACATTGTTTGAGATAGGGTCTCATTTCTGTTGCTCCCCACTGCATATAGCAGACTAGACAGTCTGAGAGTTTCTGAGGAGGCTTCTAGCTTGCCTCTCTGCTCCCCATATAATGCTGGGATCATGGATGCACGCTACTTTGTCTGGCTTTACAAGGGTTTTGGGAATTCAGATGTAAGCTCTCATATTTGCATGGCGAGTGCTTTGCCAACTGAGCTCTCATCCCGGCACCTGACTTACTTCCTTTTTCCTGTCACTCTAGAGCAATGTAAAACTGGACAATCGGTGAGCTTGTGTCAAAGCAGGCGACCAGGAAAGAGACAGTGGTAACTGGGCCAGGATCAAAAGAGTAGGGCTGGTCAGACATTGAAGCAGGAGTCATTATGGAGGAAGAGGCACCACAAGCCGCTGCTGGGTGAGGGAGAGAGAAAGAGCAGGTAGCAACCTGTCATGACCCTACTGCTGAGCCCTCGCTTTCTCCAAGGAAAGACCCTGGACTGTAGCTAGTAGGTTGGCTTGACCCTATTTTCTGAACGAGGTTTGGCAAACTACTGAAAACTTAAATTCAATAGCATGTCAAATCTGTCATCTCTAGAAGCAGCAGCCAGAAGCCAGACTGCATTTGCTTGGGATCAAAGCAAATACACCCAGCAAGAGTGAAATGTAGGGGATGTGGAGAACAGCCAGCCCCTCCTCATGATCCTATATAGACAAGAGAACTTGAGTGGCACTGGAAGTTCTCCGGACACATACAATTAGAAAAAAATGAAACGTAATTCTCAGCCATTAGAAGAGGAAGGAGGAGCTCCCTCCTTAGGAGCCAGCTGTCAATGGCTGGATACATTCTGGGTTGTCACAGGATGCTATTGGCAAGCTCTACAAAACCTATGGAATGCACAACCCTCCTCAATGAAGGGTTTTCTAGCTCCAAATGGCAGTCTTGCTAAATCAAGAAGCTGTGATATAAAAGTGCAATGACACATGAATACGCACTTTTTTTTGAACGGTTATGGGGACTGCAGCCCATGTGATGTAGCTGCCCACATTCAGGGTAGGTTCAGCCCTCATAGATACACAAGAAGTTCAGCTCCCCCATGACCCAAGCCCCAGTCATCAACCGTGAAGACTAGCCATCAGGACTCTGAAAGCATGGAATAGTCTTATGTGCCCTGTGCTTGATCATAAAAGGTTGCACAAGGGTGTAATTACACTATAATCTCAAAAAATAAGAGAAATAATTCAAACCACTCAATAAGATAACTAAGAAAGCTTCACACTGGATAATTCCTACAGCATAATGCTCTGCTCCAAGCCACTGTGGCAGTAGAAGATCAGAAAGGGAAGGACAGAGCGGGTAGAGGACAGAGCTTTAGGCCAGTCACTTTTCTGCGTGACACTGTAATGGATAGAGTGGCTGTGCATTTGCCCAAACCCAAGAGAATAATCAGCACAAGAGGAACTCTGGCATGAGCTATGTGTGTCAGTAGCAATCTGTCACTGCTGTTGTAATTAACATGCTGCACTAGGAGAAGGGGAAGGGTTACTTAACCCCTTCTATGCCTCCTGACCATCTTCACTGTAAACCCAAAACTCCTCGAACCATCAATCTATTGAAAACGCTCAGGGCCTAGCATGCGGGCGCAAACTTCAATCCCAGTGTTTGAGAGGTGGAAGCAGCATAATCAATAAGGCCAGCCTCAGCTACCATAGGGAGTTCAAGGCTAGCCCAGGCTACCTGAGAACCTGCCTGAAAAGGAAATAAGTACAAGTTTAAATGACATGATAAACAGAGTTAATTGTTACGATCATCATAAGATTGAAGGTTGTTACCAAAGGAGCTAACACGTAATGCATTGTTGATTCTGTTTCTGTTGGTGGGCAGAAAATACCAGAAGGAGGAGGGAACTCTCCCATCTAAATAGCATTCACTCAGGTCCAAGCAGACAAATTTCAGAGACTTGTGCATCGAGTTTCCACTGCTGCTCTACAGGAGAGTCTCAATTATAAGACAAGGAAATGGAGACTCGGGGAGGTTAAGTCACAAGACCAGAGTCAGAAAGCAAAGATTTGAGTCAGATCAATTGTTGGGCCAGTGTAGCTGATATTATATTCTGTGTGTGTGTGTGTGTGTGTGTGTGTGTGTGTGTGTGTGTGTGTGTGTGTGTGGGCTGACCAATGAATGAAGGCACCAGAGTTGTTTTGAGCCACTAGACTGGGCCTTGGGCCAAGGGACCCTTTCCAACTGGCCTACCTCCTGTTGTATCTGAGTCTCTTCGTGTAGGTGCCGCCATTCTGTCTTGCATGCCCGCCAGGGCTCATCATGGAACAATGTTCAGTGATGGCCTGAGTTGAGCAGTGTCCCCTCTGAGTCTGCTCTGACGATGAAACAGTCCCACATCACTTGCCTTCTCCAGGTAGTTCAAGGATTCTAACCTCCACAGGGGAACCACTCCATACCCTTCTCCAGAGTCTCCTTCACCCGGATGACCAGGCAAGGCCATCCAGTCTTCAGTTATCAGAGAAGAATAGACTCTGATTTTGCAGACAGACCCTGTTGCATACTGGGTCCAGACAAACCCTTTGTACCTTCTTTTTTTTTTTTTTTTTTTTTTTTTTGGTTCTTTTTTTTTCGGAGCTGGGGACCGAACCCAGGGCCTTGCGCTTCCTAGGTAAGCGCTCTACCACTGAGCCAAATCCCCAGCCCCCCCTTTGTACCTTCTATGCTAAAGTAAATTTCTCTGAGCCGGTGTTTCCTGGGGGGCCTCTGATGACATCACTGTAGACCAGCTGCACACCCAAACTCTCACCTCCCACTGGCCTCACCTCGCCTTTTACAATACCCATAAAGTGATGGCCTCCAGTCATGAGGTATCCCCTACGCCCCATCTTTACAACTTTCCAAACCCTGCCTTACCTTCCCACCCATCATAGTGTCTTGTCTCCACCCTCCACCCACTCACCAAGATGCCTAGACCAAAACATGGCTCTTGCCACAGAAACTTCTGTTCCCCTGTGTCTGGTACAGAACCTGACACAGAACATGTTGTCAGGAGGGTTTGAGGCACACTGCCTAGAATCAGAAACAGTCTTGACCTGGAGGCAGGAAAGGGACACAAACATTTTTTTCAGTCCATTCCAGAATTTTCAGGGAAATCCTATTTCAGTTCCCATATTGTTTTTCAATCACCACAATTGATTCCCCCCACCCTTGTCCCCAGTGAACTGTATTAAATTGCAATTAATGTTGATGTAGGCTTTCCCTCTAGCTCTCTCCCTGCCTTTGAAGGGGGCACACAGGTGGCAGCAGACTGAAGGACCTAATCCTATCACAGAAGAGATGGGAGCTCATCAAGGGCATTTGCAATTAAATTAGGTGACACTTCTACTAGTGGTGAAATGCTCTCTGAGGAAGGGACCCCAACAGGGTGGTGCCGGCTTGCAGGGAGCTGGATTCTGTCCAGAAAGGCTGCGGGAGCTGTGACTGCATAGCGCAGGACAAGGGTTGTCTGCTGGGATCATTTCCAATGTAATTGGCTTCGTATAGCTCGAGTTTAAGGAATCGATTTCTTTAAGCTCTTTTACAGTTGGAATTCGTAAACAAATCTGTGCTCGCCTGTCCTGCCGCATCCTGTTTGATTTCTGGTCCCTTCCTCTTTTTACTAATTTCTAGACTCCCGTGTCACACGGATAGACTTTACAGGTCACCCTGGCTGCGGATGCTGCCTTAAAAGACACAACGGCAGGGAGATAGATGCTGGCCCTGCCCTTGAGGGACACCCCCCACACACACCCTGGCTGAGATAAGAATAGAAAAGAAAGGTGTTGTGCAATTTGACTGTCAGAACCATCTCAGAACCCTCCCGTTGGATTCTGAGATCCCCAGCCACGTCAGACCCATCCCTGAGAAGGAGCTTTATTAACCTCAATCAGCTCACTCAGGTTTCTCTCTCCCCTGCAATCACTGATTCATCAGCTGGTGACTCATTAAGGTTACTATTATTGTCAGTCACCACACAGCTGGGCACCCCTTCTCCAGAGGGGCCCTCTGCACTGACTGGAGGGCCCGTGCTGCGGTCAGAGGTGGGAGTCTACCTTACTGATGCCCCTCCAAGGTGGGAGACTCAGAGGGGAAGGCAAGACCTGCCAGGCTCGGGTGACCAATGTCCCAAATCCCAAGGTCACCCTAGAACATGCCATGGTTCATGCTGTGACTTTAAAAAAAAAGATTAATTTATTTTTTATTAGAAAACAAGAATAATTGTTTTCCTTTAACATCTATATTTCTTCTTTAACATTCCTATAGCAGAATACTTTAATTGAGAATTTCGTGCAATGCATTTTGATCACATCTATCCTTGACTCCCCCCAGATTCATCCCCCACCTCCCTATCTAACCCCAACTTCACATACTTTCTTTTTTATAGATGTAGCCTGCGGATTCTAATTTGTGCTACCAAGACACTCTTGGGTGTAGGACCATCCAATGGAACTTGTTTTATTTAAGGGCCACACCCTTAAATAAAAGCCTGACTCTTCCTCCCCCAAAAGACCATCAACTGTCAATAGCTCTTCAGTTTTGAGTGAGGGTCTTGAACTCCAGCCCACTCCATGCTAGCATTTTGTCTGGCTTGACCTCATGCAGATCTTGTGCAGGCAACCACACTCCTGTGAGTTTATTGGTGGAGCAGTCCTGTCATGGTCAGAGCCCCTGCTTTGGTCTGGTCTTCCCTAACCTCTGACTCTTACAATCTTTCCACGGTCCTCTAAGATGATTCCTGAGCCTTGCAGGGTTTGGAGGAATGATATGGGTGTCTCATTTGAAGCCGAGCACTCCACTGACAATCTACATGCACTTTGATCAGATGGGTGCTTCTGTATTAACAATCATCCACTGCATAAAGAGATTTCTCTAAAAAGGGCTGCACTAATCTATAGGCAGAGAGATAGAGATTTAAAAGACATGCCAATATCTCCATTTAGCAAAATAATAGTAAGTTTAGTGCTGGGGCCTGTTGAGTTCCCCAACCATAGGTGCTTGTCCAGATTTATAGTACCAGACATGTGTTCCCTCTTGTGGAACAAATTTTAAATTCAATCAGAAAGCATTTGGGTGCCCCCATAACATTAGTGCTTCTATTGTACCGATAGACGTGTAGTTCACAAAGTTCACAGATGGGAAAGATTGTTGATGGACTTTTTCCTCCAGGAGCTTCTGTAACACCATCCAGTACATACATACATATATATATATATATATATATATATATATATATATATATATATGCACACACACACACACACACACACACACACACACACACACACACACACCATCCAGTACTATATATATAGCAGCAAAGATGCTTGGTGATTACCAACTTGGTTTCTTTATGTCCTGTAACCAACGTGTGTCATGTCTTTAACAAGAAGGTTTTGCCATCAAGTTTAAGAAGGTAACCAAAGCAGCTCTGCTAGCCGGTTTTATTTTGGGTCCTCTACAGAAGCACTCTGTACTCTTAATGCTCAGCCATATGAGCCCCTTGATCTTTTTTTTAAAGGCCCTGATTCATTAAAATGTATGTATTCTCCTCAGAATTATTTTATCCTTTTTTAGTTTCCTCTTGGAGAAAATAGGTATTACAAGACCTATCTCATAAGATTCTTGGAACTGTGCAACAGAATAATACATGTCGAGGTCTATAACAAATTAATGAGGGTCCAGTTGTCTCAGAATCGACAGGGGATTGATTCCAAGGGTCCAGCAGGTAAGAAGTCCTTGGACGCTGACATTGCTTATGTAAATGATGTAATACATGCTTATAACCTATGTACAGCCCCCATTTTCAGTCATCTCCTCATTACTCAGAGAACCAAGTGCGATCTAAATACCAGGTAAATCGTTATAGTGTGTTGGTTAGAGACAAAATGATAAGGAAAAGCCTGCACCAACTCGGTGCAGTGTCTTCTACGTATGCATATGTATGTGGTTACACATGTATGTATGGGTACGAATGTGTATGGGCACACGTATATTTGTGAATGAGTGTGCATGTGTGTAAACATTCACACAGAGGCCAGAAGACAACCTCAGGTAGTAATCCTCAGGCACAGAGAACCTTGTTTTTTTACTTAGGGTCAAACACTGATACAGAGCTCACCAAGTAAGCTAGATGCAGCCAGTGAGGTATAGAGATAAACGGCTTCCACTTCTTCTATATTGGGATTACAAAGCTTGTACCACACCCAAATTTTTCTTTACATGAGTTCTGGGAATTGAATTCTGGTCCTCACACTTACAGGGTAGCATTTATAGTGACTAAGCTATCTCCTCAACCCCCAAGTACAATATTTCTATGAGTATTTTTGGCTCTTAAATAGTTGGCTCTCTGGTTACAGAACCTAAAGATACTGAGGGCCATCTATAACTGGCATCTGGGACATGAATCTATGCTATGCATTATGCATACAGTAGCTAATTTAATCACTACAGAAACACAATGTCTTAGTTAGGGTTTCTGTTGCCCTGAAGAGACAACATACACAAGCTCACTCTCACATTGACACACTTCCTCTAACAAGGCCACACCTCCTAATAGTGCCACTCCCTGGCACCCATAGGCTTGTTCAAACACATGAGTCTATGGTGACCACACCTACCCATAGAATAATGCAACATACATTTAGTCCCAATTTGAAGAGTCCCCATAGTATATAGCAATCTCAACAATGCTAAAAGCCCAAAGTTCAAAGTTCAAGTCTCCTCTGAGATTAATCTAATCACATAACTGTCAAAAAGCAGATCATATACTTCCAACATCACAGGATGCACATTACCATTCCAGTGAGGAAACATCACATTATCACATCACAGTGAGGAAATACTGGACTAAAGCAAGACCAAAAATCAATTGGTCAAACTCCAAACTCCTTGTCTCCATGTCAAATGTCAAAACACTCTTCAGATCTCCAACTCCTTTCATCCTTGTTGACTGTTTTTGGCAGATCTGGCATTCAACAGCAACAAACTTCTTTTTCCTGGGCTGGTTCCACCTTCTGTTAGCAGTTTCCCTCAGCAGGTATCCCATGGCTCTGGCATCTCTGATATCGTGGGGTCTCCAAGACAACTTCAACTTCACAGCCTCTTGTTTCAATGTCTGGAATCCACACATGATCTTCTGGGTTCCTCCAAAGTGTTTGGGTCACTGCTCCAGCTCTGCCCTCTGTAGCACTCTAGGCTCTAGTTGACTTCACTCCACTGTTGCTGCTGTTCTTGGTGATCATCCTATGGTTCTGGCATCTCCAATATGCTGAGGTCTTCTACTGCAACTAGGCTTCACCAATAGCCTCTCATAGGCTCTCTTCATGGTGCCAAGCCTCAGTATCTTTGCATGACCCCTTCAGTACTGGGTTGCCAACTGCAACTGAGGCTGCACCTTCACCAGTGGCCTTCCTGGCCTCTCACAGTGCCAGGCCTCAGCTGCTCTCCATGCTCCCTTCATGCCTTCAAAACCAGTACCACCTGGGTGACTCTTACACATTACCAAGTCCAGCTGCAGCATGAAGTACAACTCTGGTTATCTGGAACACAGATTCTTTGTGCTCTCAGAAAACACTTCCCATAAGATTTCACCTCTTCTTAATTACCACTAGTTTCTTAGCTCCAACTAACCAGTATTGATTGTTCCAGTAATCTCTTCTATCCTTGACTCTAAAGCCAGAGCCACATAGCAGAAGCTTCTGAGTTCTGCTGCTTGCTGGGGCTAGAGCATGACCCCCTTGTTCTATTATATTATCATTAGCTTCCTCTTTTCCAACTCTTTCACTACGTAAGCTTGCCTATCCTGGAACTTGCTTTGTAGTCTGACCTTGAACTCAGAGATCTGATTGGCTCTGTCTCCTGAATTCTGGGATTAAAGGCGTGTACCACCATACCTGGACCTAAGCTTTTCTGTTTGGAACTTGCTCTGTTCCAGACTGGCCTTGAACTCAATTCTTCTGCCTCTGCCTCCTTCAACAAATCCTACCAGCATGTGCCACCACAATTTGGTGGGATCTTGCACTGAGATCACCACTCCCTTACTCTGTTTATCTCCTTTAAAATAGAATCAGCTCCATTCTACTTCCTGGTGCCTCTTTAATACTTGAACCATACATTTTGTATCTTTCCTTTCTAAGCTTGATACGCTTGATCAAAATAGTCTTCAGGAGAGTAATCTAGAGGACAAAGTCTATGCTGGACTTTTCTGAGACTTCTGTTGTTGATATAATTTATTGAAATCTCTTTACCTTAGCCTCAGGCAGACTCTTCAGGGCAAAAAGCAATCACATTCTTCACCAAAACATAATGATGATCTTCAAACATATACTAAAATTCCTCTCCATTGAAACCCCTTTAGCAAAGGCTGCACAGTTCCAATCACCCACCACACCAGTGTCTTTCATATTCCTATTAAGATGGTCCATTAAGCCCCACTTAAAGCATTCCATTGCTTACCAAATCCAAAGTCCCAAAAAATCTATATTCCTCAAAACAAACGCATGGTCAGACCTATCACAACAATAACCCCACCCCACTCCTGATACCAACTTCTATCTTAGGGTTTCTACTGGTGTAATGAGACACCATGAATAAGGCAATTCTTGTAAAGGACAACACTTAATTGGGGCTGGCTTACAGGCTCAGAGGTTCAGTCCTTATCATAAAGCCAGAAAACATGGCAGCATCCAGGCAGGTATGTAGCTAGGAATTCTACATCTTGTTCCAAAGGGGACCAGGAGAAGACTGTCTGATGGGAAGCTAGGAGGAGAGTCTCAAAGCCCACCCCCACAGTGACACACATCCTACAACAAGGACACATCTAATAGTGCTGCTCCTGGGCCAAGCTTATTCAAACCACCACACACAACAAGGCACCCCCCCCCCAGTGGTCTTCATCTATTCATTCTATAAAGTACTAATTGGGTCAGTGAGATAGCACCATGGTTAAAAACTCTTAACATACAAGTGTGACAACCTGAGTTCAACTCCTGGAACTTACATGGTAGAATAGAAGAACCCATTTCTAAAAGCTGTCCTTTAGACATGTCCCTTAGCCGTGTCACATGGGCATCTATACCCATACACATGCATCATTTATATGAACACAGTAATAATAAATAAGTAAGCTAAGAGTATTATTGAGCATCTACAAAGTACCAAATAGTGTGCAAGATGTTGAAGCTCCATCCATGAACAAACAAACAAGTTTTTGCTGATGTGGAACTCATATTCTAGTAGCTGTGGTTATACCTTTTTACAAGCCAGGACACCAGAATTCAGAGAAGATACCTCACTTGTTCAAGGCTCACATGGTCACCCTTTTGGCTCTCTATAGCTGTCCTCACTGATTCCTTGGATCATACCACCAAAAAATATGGTGGGAGTTTTGATAAAGTCTAGAACCTACATAACCCTATGTTGGTCCTATATTGGTAGTATTTAGACAGGGCTTTGTGTCCTCCAAGAAATACAGTATTCAAGAATGAGGCAATGTTATATACAGGCTCTATTATATGGTTCATTAATTGTGTTTGACCTGAGAGGGAGGTTTTACTCCTTTGAGTCTTAATTTCCATAGTGTAAAATGGAGTATGAATACAATAGTCAAGCATTATGATCTACTTTGAGATGACTAGGCTAAGGGAATGTACTTGAGAATATAAGTCAGTGCTAGTGACTGCTCGGATGTCATGGGAATTTGTTTGAAGAGCATCCTGAACTATTTCCAGTACTGGGCACCTGAACACCTTTATTCTCATTATCTTGAACTATCAATTTGACATAGCCTAGAGTCACTTGAGAAAGGACTCTCAAGTGAGGGACTGTCCACATCAGATTGGCCTGTGGACATGTCTGTGGAGGTTGTCTTAATTGTTAATTGACATAAGAGTACTCAGCCCACTGTGGGCAGCATCATTCCCTAGGCAGATGTTGCTGGGTTCTAGCTAAGCATTGGTCTGTGAGCAAGTCAGCAAACAGAATTCTTCCATCATTTCTGATTCACGCTCCTGATTGAGTTCCTGCCCTGACTTCCCTCAATGATGAACTGTAATCTGAAGTAAACCTTTTCTTTCCCTAAGCTGCTTTTGTCATTGTTTTATGGCAGCAACAGAGATGAAACTAGAGCCTTAGGGACAAAATAGATGGTGATTAAAAAGCATGGTTTGAATTCTGGCTACCTCTCACCACTAATGTTATCAATCTCACCATCTCTCAGTTTTGTTAGCCATTACTCACCTCTCTCACTTGGTTGAGAGATCTACGTGATCTTCTGAAGTAACAGTAACCACCACGTGTTCATGCTTTGAGTTCTGTGGCTTTGTTCTTTTCTGAAGAGTTCAATGGCAAGTCAAGTCGTTTTAGTTCTAAGACATCATCTGTGATGATAGCATTTCTTGTTCTAAAAACTCAAGTCTAATTGTTTCTGGAAAACATCATAATCCACTCTTTGGTTTTTGCATTCATCCCTTTCAGCCTGGGAAGTTTTTGTTTTGACTGTCTCTTTTGTTTTGTAAATGTGGCGTTTGGAAATTTAATGAAGCAATTTAATTTCCATTTGCTAAAGTAGATTGTCAAAGGACTAGGAACAGTCAAGACAAAGTTAGGATCCCAGGATGTTGCCTCACACATGATGTGATTTTGTTTCCCACACAAAGAGCTAAGAATTTGTTTTCCATAAGATAGTCTGTGGCAAAGCCCTTGTCTCATACCAGGTCAACTCATTGTAACCAAATGGCTGGCCATGGACCAAGAAGATGACCCACAACGACAGATTCTCACTCAGTGTCCAGACAGAATCATTCTTGCTAATGTGGTAGCCCACATCACTGGAAGGCTTCATTTTTGTCTTCAAATTTTTTAACATAGTCACTCCACCTGAAAATTCAGATTTGTGAAAGAAAGTATGGAGAGCATTCATCTTTAAATAATGGAGTATTGCCTAGAGAGTCCACTGTAAACCAATCACCTCTCATTGAGATCTCCAATCATGAGGCACACTTCCCTGACTGTTCCCTTCATGCTTTGATCAAAAACTAACCTTTAAGATGAGGAAACCTGCTATTATAGAAGTGCAGTGACTTGCCCAAAGCCACACGGCTGTGATTTGAGACATTATCAAGGAAGTCTTCTTTATTCTAAAGCCCTTGTTGTTGTGGTAATCCACCAGGAGAAAAAGAATAATAATTTTAAAAACACCTTAGAGAAAATTGAGGTGGTGTTAGAATGGGGGTGGAGCTGAAAGCTATTGCTCTCCCTGAGAACAGTGATGCTCCTAGTTGCCAAGCTGCAGAAAACCTCCAGCAACCACGCCAGAGATGCACCTACCTCTCTGTTTTAAACATGGGAGAAAGACATGAGGCTGCATGAATTCCAAGCACTGGGGTGGTTTTTTTTTCTTTCCTATCCTCATCTATTACATGTGCCATATTGCAGAAATATTATGTAGTTTTAGGTCAAATAAGAGCAAGTGATATGGTCCCTATGTGTCCCACTCACAGAAGGTAACAACAGCCAGCACAAGTTGAGCACTCTTACCAGTTAATGCTCTAAGTATCTGCCTGGATTCAATTCTTAATGCCTCAAGTGTTCCTGTGAGGTAGATACCATTATCATACCATTTTACAGGTAAGGAAACTGAGGCTCAGAGAGACCAGGCTGCTCAGCTAGAGAGCAGTTACACTGGGCCGCACGTCCAGACAGGCTATCCCCTAATCTGACCCTTTTTCTTCCAGCTGCTGCTGTCATTATGCACAGACTTGTCCAGTGCTTGCCCACTTCAGATTCTCACAAGGTCATTACCACAGTTCTGGATGGAGCCCAGGGTTATTAAATCTTTCCTGGATCCAGGTCCTCATTTGAATATTCATAGAATTCCTTTAAAGACTGTAAGTCCTGCCTTGATCCCACCCTCTCCCTCCCTCTTTTCCTTCTTTCTTCCTGATAACTCAGAGCATTTCCCCTAAGGCATACATTTAGTAGGGTGTCTATTATTGTGATGAAACACAGTGACCAAAATCAAATTGGGGGGAAGGGTTTATTTCCTTAGTGTATAGTCTGTCATCCAGGGAAGTGGGCAGGAACTCAAGGATGAAATCTGAGGGCAAGAATGTATGCTGAGGCCTTAGAGGAATTCTGCTTACTCACTTGTTCTTGATGACTTGTTCAACCTGTGTTCTTAGAGCAACCAGGAGAACCAGCCCAGGGGTGGCACCACCCCTGTTGTAAGATGGGCCTGCCCACATCAATCATTTGTCAAGAAAATGCCCCACAGACTCACCCACAAACCAATCCTATGGAGACCTTTTCTCGATTAAGATTCCTTCTTCCCAGATGACCCCAGCTTGTGTCAAGTTGACATAAAAACTAGACAGTGCAGGGCTTCTTTCTCCATCCCTGCCCAAAGACTCAGTTGTTTGACCCCAATATGTATTGGGAGACCAATACACAAGGAGACCAGCTTGGCTCCTGTGTGCTCAGCACATAAATATTTAGTTAATATTCACATTCCATATTGTCTCCCCTGTCCCCCGCCCCAAGACAGGGTTTCCTGAATATCCTTGGCTGCCCTAGAACTCACTCTGTAGACCAGGCTAGCCTCAAACTCAGAGAGCTGCCCGCCTCCGCCTCCCGCCTCCCACCTCCGCCTCCCGCCTCCGCCTCCGCCTCCCGCCTCCCGCCTCCGCCTCCGCCTCCGCCTCCGCCTCTGCCTCCGCCTCCCGAGTGAGTGCTGGGATTAAAGGAGTGAGCGATTACCCCACCGCATGACCTGGTCCATACTGTCTTTTCAATTCAAGCCAAACAGGAATGGTTAATAACTGCACACAAGGAAACTAATGAAATAGCAAGCTCCTTGAGACTGTGTTAAAGGTGTGTTCATTTACAGTGGCCCCCAAACATTTGTCCCCCTTAAATCCCAAATCTGTCCCAAAGAGAAAGGTTGTCCCAGGATTTTGGGTTTGGGGTCAGGGGTTATTCTGTTTTATTCTGTTTTGTTTTTCCGAATCTGTCCGACCTGGCCCTAAGAATTAGCTCTCCTAACCTACAGTCACACCTCCCACCCCACTTCCCTGTCTCCTGACTCATGTGGCAAATCAATGAATGTCAAATAGATAAAACTCATACAGAGAGCTTTCACCTGAGGTGGGAATTATGCAGCAGCTTAACCAGAGAGAAAGGATGAAAACAATGGTGGAGGTGCACGGACCCTGATCCTCCGGGTCTGTGCCAGGTGGGCCCAGTGAAACTGATTCCGTGTCAGATCTAGCCTTTATGGGAGAGGATGTCAGGAAAAAGCAAGAGTGGGTTGCCATGGATGCCACTGCACATGCTCTTCCTGCTGCCCTTCCTACCATTACCTGAGATTCTAAGAGCAGCAGGAGGAGAAGGGACCTGGTTTCTAGGTAAAGTCACTTTTGCTCCTCAGCCTTGGCTCCTGAGTTCTGATGTTCAATGACATTCAGACCTCATGGGTCCTTCATTTTGTCCTAGTCACAGCAGTCCCCCTGCCTCAACCTCCCAAGCTAGGTTTACAGGAGTGAACTCAGCTAACGCCAGGTTTTAGAAGGTTTTTTTCAAAGGCGGGGCGGGGTGGTCTCGCACTAAGCTCAAGAGGGCCGACTATGCCATGCTGTCTCTCTGAGGCATTTCCTACAGTCCTTCTAATTGATGTAAGTCCCTAGATGGAAAAGACCCAGTTCTAATCACTTCTGCCTCTTCAGCATCTTCTTCAATGCCAGGTACAGAAGAAGGCCACTGTCCATGTTTAGGCAAACTTCCCTGAAGGGATGCCCTAGCCACCCAACCTATCCACAGACATCTTGGATTTGCACCTCAAGACTGAATAAAGTGGGGATGTGACCACTCCACTGTGTGGTTGAAGGGAAGGGTTTTATTGTAGACATGAGGGATGGTGCAGCCAAAATGGTGTGGTTATATTCTATGTGAATAAGAAGCTGGGGGAGGGAAGCCCAGGAGCTGAAGAAGCTTAGAGTAGTGGGTAGAGAGGATTGATAAGAGCCACAGGTACTGACCAAATCTGGAAGACAGCATGACTTTTGGTGTGTTAATAGGCACCACCAGAGCCACTTGTCCCTTAGGACAGTTGAGGGGAATAGCTCCTTTGGGAGGTGATGGGCCCCCGAATTTGGGAGAGTGGAGTTTCCTTTGGACCTGACAAAGACCTGAGAAGTTGTTGGCTCCTCTTCCTCATCTAGGAAGCTCATCTTCATCCCCAGAGGCTCTGAGGTTCCAAAGCAAGCGCCAGGCCTGACTGGGCACAGGCAGCCTGAGCAGTTACCGTTCCCAGCGTTCTCTGATATACTGTGGTTGCTTCCATATTCCCGCTTTTCTCATGTGTGCTGTGTGTTGATGTTAAGGCATGGGTACATCCTGTTTATTTTCCTAGTTCTGTATTCCGGGAAGAATAACAACTAGCTTATCAACCCGTGGCTTCGTGGGGATTGCTTAGAAAGACACTAGAATTTCCAAAGGGATTTGGTGTTTACTTTTAGTCTTCTTTGTTGGAAATAGATTTTTCTCTCGCATAGTGTAACCTGATTATAGTTTCCCTCCCTCTACTCCTCCCAGTTCCCCCCTAGCTCCCCTCCAATCCACATCCACTCCCTTTTTGTCTCTTATTAGAAAAACAAGCAGGCTTCTAAGGAATAATAATAAAAGATAATAAACAAACAGAAGGAAAAGAGCCCAAGAGAAGGCACAAGAACACGTTCATTCACACACTCAGGAAACCCATAAAACACTAAACTAGGAGCTATAATATGTACAAAAAGGACCTAGTACAGACCCATGCAGTCTCTGTGCAGGCTGCCTTGCTTGTGTGGGTCGTATATGCTTTGATCATGTTGATTTAGATGGCCTTGTTTTCTTGGAGTCCTCCATCCTCTCTGGCTCTTAAACACTCCACTTCCTTTCCACGGGGTCCTCTAAACCCTAAAGCTAAAGATTTGATGGGAACATCCTGTTTTAGAGCTGAGTGTTCCAAGGTGTCTTGGTCTCTGCCTAATGTCTGCTGAGAGTCTCTGATTTTGTTCCCATCAACTGCAGGAGGAAGCTTCTCTTATGATGATTGAACAAGACCCTGATCCATGAGTATAGCAGAATGTCATTAAGAGTCATTTTATTCCTCTGTTTGCAAAACAAACAAACAAAAAACCTAGAGTAGTATTTGGTTTTACCTTGGGTTCTGGTTCTGGGCTAACTAGTCTTGGGCTCTTGGTCACCCAAGCAGTGTTGTATTGGGAATGGGTTCCATCTCATGAAATGGGCCTGAAGTCAAACCAGATATTGGTTGGTAACTCCCAAGAACTTTGTACCACTGTTGCACTAACATATCTTGAGGGTAGGACACCATTGTCAATCCAAGGGTCAATGGCTGGGTTTGTATTTCTATTTCTTTTCTGGTAAGGTGCAGATTGCCTTTCTGTACCAAAGACACTAGAATGTAGGGGTGAAGGTACTATGTAGGCATCATCTTGACATCTCCAGGTTCAGTGACTGGTGTAGGTGTTGTCTTCAGTAATGGGGCCTTGCTGGAAGTCTGTGGAGAACACCTACAGTCTTGGCAGCAGCTTCTGTTGTTTGGAGACTCCCATGGGACTTCTTTGGACAGCAACTCAATTAGATGTAACCCAATCCCAGGACTAGAAGCTTCATTTAGTGATAAGAGTTGTCCATTTGGGGCTCTGTCTTCCCAATATTTGGCAATTTCAGTTAGATCGCCTTCATATATGGATATTTTAGGAAGTTCCTACTGTATTAGGTTTCCATACTAACCCTCAAATGGCTCTTAATTTTAGCTGTCTCTCTCCTTATTCCTTTCTTCTTTGCTCTGCATCCCAACATGTTAT